>NC_142712.1:4547727-4707954 GCF_055471065.1 Atractosteus spatula | reverse complement strand
AGGGGTTCCTCCCGCAACAGCCGGTGAGAATCTGAAACCTCCGGAGCCGGAGTCTCTCAGCCGGCCGGTCGCCTGTGACGGACCGCGGTCTGGATGTGCTGCTCCGCGGGCTGGGCAGGACCGCCGCGGGGGGAGACCGGCCAGAACCTCCCTCCCTCCCCAGGGCCGACGCCGGGCCTGTGGAGTCAAGCCAGTTTTCCCGTCCCTCGGGTGGCAGGTCCCTGATGCAGTCGGCGCCCCCCGATGGCCGTGTTCAGCGGAGCGGGCTGGTCTCGGAACGGGTCGGATCCCGGCCCAGGCCCGGCGGCCAATGCCACGGTGTCGCCGGACCACTACCGCAACTACTACGCCATGCTCTACTCCCTGCTCATCCTCGCCATCGTCTTCGGAAATGTGCTGGTGTGCCTGGCTGTGCTGCGGGAGAGGGGCCTGCAGACCACCACCAACTACCTGGTGGTCAGCCTGGCCGTGGCCGACCTGCTCGTGGCCTCCCTGGTCATGCCCTGGGTGGTCTACCTGGAAGTGAGTTGAGTGCACCGCCCGCCCCGTGTCCCTCTGCTTTAGGACAAGACGTGTCCACAAAGTCCCAGCACCCGCAGCTCAGTTTCCAGCACAATGACAGAAAGAAGCAAAAGGATGAGTGATTATTAATTATAGCTGATTATAATCTGGTGATTATTAATTAGCTGTCCCAGTGCAAGGTGCCACAGAGAAGAGGTTCGTGGACTTGTCCTGATTGAGACCCTCAGTTATATGTACAGTAATTAGGTCAGGCCTTCAAAGTTTTCAATGCCCCATTCCAATTATGGTAAATTATTAATTTCCTCTGTTACCAGAATCCATACTCTTGGTGTTAAGGCTAGCATATTAGAAAGTTTTATTTTTCATTTTCAGTTACCTAAAAGAACTAATTATTGGTTTAAAGTGGAACCAATTGATCGGAGACATTTCAATCAATCAAGTGTAGACTTGGCTTCCTTCACAGAAGCAATGCCGTCTTCTCCCCTGATCTGGTCGCCTCTCAGACGCTCAGCAAGGCTGGGCCTGGCCAATACTGGGATGGGAGACCTCTAGGGAAAGTCCCATTTCTGCCCTAAGTGGTGTTGGTGGACCCGTAGGTGTCATTCTTCCCCCTGAACCAGAATGTCCAGGTCAATGCACTCTGGTGCTGTCTCTCAGAGGGCACGTTAAACAGAGGTGCTGTCTACTCGGTGACTAAAGATCCCATAGTGGGATTTCCATTTGAATTTCCTTCAAGTCATTCTTGTGACGGTGGCGGTGACTGGACCAGTGTACAGAGTGAGCTGAGGCTGTCCAGCTTTGTGTGTGCGAAACTCTCCTGCCTGACACTTGCCCTTGTTAACACTGCTGCGCCCTGTTCAGTTATAGCCTGTTACCTGGTTTTCTTTCTGTCGATCGCTGATGTCTTTCCTTCATCGCGTTGTCTTCTGTGCAGCAATGGCCTGAGACTCTTGGCCAGCTCGTCATTGCGCGTGAGAATTTGTTCTCGGATGACTTGCCCATATAATTAAAGGATTATTATTAGTATCATCATCTGCTGGGCTGTAACCTGTGATTCCCAGTGCACAGGATCTCTTCTCTAGACTGCTGTGGTTCTCTAACATGTGCCTGTGACTCAGTTTAGAAAATAATTTTTCAATGCCATTTACAGGTTGTAGGAGGCGACTGGATGTTCAGTAGAATGTACTGCAATATTTTTGTGACTCTGGATGTCATGATGTGCACAGCCAGCATTTTAAACCTCTGTGCAATCAGCATAGACAGGTAAGAGTGGCACATTATTCCAGCTAAATATTTTGGTACTGTATTTACTTTCCTAAAGTCCCCTGGCCTTATGCAGACACCTCGTTTTAGCACAATTTTGGTGATGTGGCTATTTTGGAAAAAGAGGAGGCGTCTTTAGTTTGTCTGGTTGGTTCACAGACTGAACGCCCTCGTAGGAAACAAAACAGACCATTTTCCTCTTGAAGTTCGACAGCTGGTCTTGGGAGGTTAGTGCAGATTATCTTGGAACCAAATCTAATTGTTCAGCAGAAGTGTCATTCATATATACTGCAGGTCTGTTTTTTTTGCCAGCATGTCAACTACATCCTTTTCCATGATCTAAATACTACTTTAACATCATGCATTTAAGTGGAATATTGCTTACAATGAAAGTCTTTATCTAGGTAATACGTGAAAAGAGTTAAATATTAAATACTCTATTAACAGTTGAGAGACTTCCCTCCCTCTGGAGAAATTTAAGCTGTAAGAACGTGTGCTCTAAGTGATTGGTAATCCTTGCTTATATATGCTGCACAGCACTCTCAGAGGTGTGAGAAATCACTGCTGGTAATCAGTTCGAGAACGTCTCCTCCAGACCAGCTCTTGCATGTGATTAAACTGCTTATTTTCTCGACTGATTCCAATCAGGATGGCATTACAGCAGTGTCTACTACACAAAGGCAGAAAGGATCACCTCTGGAGCAAGAAAAGTTGAGGTTTTTAATCTTTTTTTTTAACACTGGGAGTAAAATAGATCCTGAGAACAGGAGTGAGGGGTGTGTTTTCTCCTTAGGCGAGAAAACGCACTGACAGAGGTGGGGCTTTGGTGTGGAACATCCTTTGTTACCCACAGTTGAGGATCATAGCTGCAGAGCTGTTTGAAAGTCTGCCCTCGGTGTTCATGCTGGCTTCTCCCATTGGCTCTGAGTACAGAAATCCAGAAACGGTGTGGGACAGGCATTCCAGAGGTAGGGGTGCAGTGTGTAATCAGTGCTATTAGATGCAATTAAAGCCCAGGTTCAGTGGGGATGCATTCCTAGGAGTGCTATTTCTTACATATGAGTGATGCCAGAAAGCTTAATTGAGGCATAGGCAATGGTATCACTGATATTTTGTATCGCACAAGA
This sequence comes from Atractosteus spatula, assembly GCF_055471065.1. Taxonomy (NCBI): domain Eukaryota; kingdom Metazoa; phylum Chordata; class Actinopteri; order Semionotiformes; family Lepisosteidae; genus Atractosteus; species Atractosteus spatula. Next base: position 4,705,042 of record NC_142712.1, on the reverse strand, counting down.
TCATTAAATATTCATTTCATACATAAAGGTGTTTTTATTTAAGTTATAGTGGCAGGCGAAATATATCAACTTTGGCTGCACACCAGCACGTTCAGTCGGAGCTTGTGGAGGTTCACCTTCCGCCTGCCTGCCTGCCCTCCTCCAGCCTGCTGGGGTGGGACACTGATGAGAGGAGCTGGGTCTGCCAGGACAGGACAGGCCAGGCTGGGGCTCACAGGAGTATGAAGAGCTAAACAGGAGTGATCACAGTGGAGCTCTGCATACACACACACACACTCACACACACACACACACACACACACACACACACACAGGAGTGGTAGAGTGATCACAGAAGGCCCTGGCCATGCTGTGCTGTAAAAAACACGCATCATGCCACACTGACATTGGCTGAGAGCTTGTGCACCATTTTCACATCACGTCTTGCTGTTAGCAATTGTCAGCAGGATGCACAACTTCCCATCCTGGACTGAGTGCGCTCTAGATACATCCCCCTGACCTGTATGCAAATCACAGACCCACAGTCTGCTTTTATGCAGATATACTGTAGGTGTATTTAAAGTCATTAAAATACTGGCCAGGACAAAGATAGCTATAGCAAGTCAGTGCTAACTGCAACAGCGCTAGGTGAATTATCTCAGGCTTTTGCTGTCAGAATCAGTAGTGTGATTCTAAGCTGTTCAGATGGTCCTTTGTGTCTTAACATCTCTTATTGCTCAGGGTGGTGTCTTATCTGAAGTGTTCAGACGCTGGGGCTATGAGACGTGTGTGAGCACAAGCCATCTGCTATCATTCCTTCTTCCATGACGGAACAAAAAATGAAACAATAGCACAGGGCTGATGCTTCAAATCAGACCTCTTTCTGTGCGACACCAAGGAGTAGCTCCCCACAGGAAGATAAGGCAGCGCGTTGAGCTCTGGTGAGAATAGGATTAGCGTAGTGGCCCTCCATCTCTCTGGCTGTGCAGTCTGTGAGGCAGACAGGGGGCGAGATGGGTTTCTGGACTTGAGCAGCGCTGTGCACCTCAGGGTTTCTTATCGGGAACCTGAGGCCTCGGCCAAAAAAGCTTTTCTTTTTCTTGTTGCTTCATTCTCTGTAGATAGTTGTACATTCAAGCCTATTCATTGATTTTCTTTTGCCTCGCTCTGGGCCAGGGAGGGATTAAAACTCCCGTCACGATGAGGGGACGCTCCAGTGTGATCAGGTATTCACCTATTGACAGCCCTCTGGAAGTCTTTTTTTTCTTGGTGGAATTTTCTATTCTCGCAATAAAAAAAAGCACATTTAGTTGTTGATAAGAGCTCTGTAAAGTCTGTTTTAACGAGCACTTTCAGTGCGCAGGGGCTCTGTGTAGTGGCCGGCGAGCCCCAGGAAGGGCTGGCTCGGCTGTGAGGGGCGGTGCGTGCTGCGTGTGCTCCGTGACCGCTGCTGTCTCCTCAGGTACACGGCGGTGGTGATGCCCGTGCTCTACAATACCACTCACAGCTCCCGGAGGAGAGTGTCTGTCATGATAGCCGCTGTCTGGGTTCTCGCCTTTGCTGTCTCGTGCCCTCTCCTCTTTGGCTTTAACACCACAGGTAAGGGAGTGGAAAGAAAGGAAGAAACGGAGGGCATGAGTTAAAGGTCCTTCTCTCGCGGGCGGTGCTTTCCACGGTGTTGCAGTGCGTCGTGCCGTCATGTCTGCAGGGATACCCGCTGGTGCAGGAGCTTCAGTCAAGCGCATGGCTTGGCCAGCTAGAAGGGCACCGCCCCTCCGGTGCCGGTTACTGTCAGACACCTGCTTCACAGCGGGGGGGGGCTGGGTGGCCCCTTTGCCTGTACACACAGGGGTCCTGTGGCAAGCCCGCCCCCACGTGACGCAAGAGCTGCCTCAAAGCAGGCGTGGCCTGGAGGGAATCCAGCGTGGGAAATGCCCGCCTTGCCTGTCTTTAGCTTCCTGGCAGGATAGCAGGCACACCCGCTGTCTCCTGGCAAGTGCAGGGGCATTCTGGCCAGGGACGCTGGGCAGCGATGTGGCAGCGCCCATGGAATAGTGCAGAGTGAGCAAGTCTCCACCCTACCCTGCTGAGGACGTCACCAGTCTTCTTCCACTGCCGTGATTTCAGGGGGATCTTTTTGACGATGAAGTGGTTCATGGGGGGGGGGGGGGCACAGTCTGTCATCAATATATTCTGGACACATTGGACTCAGCACTAGTCTCCTTCACTTTCTGATGTTTCGCTCAAGCTGTTGTCCTTAGACTTGAGAACATGGGAGAGAGTGGACACTAGAATTGCCCATTTTGCACTTTTGATGACTCAGATTCATGCTTCCCTTGTCAGACAACAGCTGGAAGGACTTCAGTGAGTGAGTTAACACAGGTCCTGGCTTGTGGGGTAAAGAAGATGATTTGCCTGAATAAGAACAGGAGGATCTTAATCCTGTATAATATTGCAATGTGACACAATTTATTTTCTTTTGCAGATGATCCAAGTATTTGTTCTATATCAAACCCTGATTTTGTGATTTACTCCTCGGTGGTGTCCTTCTACTTGCCCTTCGTGGTGACTCTGCTGGTCTACATCAGGATCTACATCTTTCTGAGGAAGAGGAGGAAGCGTATTGCTTTCAGGAAGGCCAGCGGGAACACCAAGTCAGAGGGCTACCCCCAGTCCGCGGTAAGATTTCCAACACCCGGCTCATATCTAAGGAGTCTGTTTCAAAGACAGCATATGAATTTGACTGCTCTGTCTGTGGAACACTATTTGATGGCTGTGTAGTGCAATCAAGTTTTTGATAAGCATGGCAAAACATTTAGGCTCACCAGGTTGTGTAAAAAGATACTGTTCTCTGCAAACTTTTTGGAACTATTATTTTTATTAATTCACATCTTCATATATTCATAGAAAAGATTCTGAATTCAATTAATATCGAACCTTTAGGTTTAGTATATAATATCTATACATCATAGAACCTAAAGTCATGATCTCTTGAAACTCCAGGCCTGCAGTTGTCTGTTTCTTTAAAAGGTGATCTCTGACCTCAATGTTGCTTCCACTGTACCCTCTGAGGCTATGTCACCCTGGTGCGTGCACAGTGTTACAGCACTAAGGGTTTAGCTAAAGCAAAGCATGAGACTTTGCAGTCAGAAGAGAGAGAGAGACTGCAGCAGGGCCATTAAATGCAGGAAAGGAGAACATTCTTTGTCTCCTTTTAACAGACAAAAATGCATTCCTGTGCCCGTGTCTTCTATCTTGACAAGCTGTCACATTAAATAATAGCATAGCTGTAACGTTTGGCACTGGGGGATTGGTGTCTGAGGCTGTTCAAAAGTGAACACCGCAGAAAGGAAGAAGATAGCCGTAGGCCTGGCAGTGCGATCTGATTAAAACATCTCGCCTTGCTAACGCTGCCCTCGATCTGCACCCCCACGCGACTGTGAATTTCCTTTTTGTCCAAGGAGACGTGTCTGCACACAGAGGGAGCAAAGGAGTCCTTATCCAGAGAAAAAGTGGATCTGTCTCCCATAAAAATTAAAGTGGTGAGTGAGCTCTTTTCTGCTCGTTCCAACTCCTGCAGCAGCAAGAAACGCCTGCCAGTAAGATGGCTTTGTTAATTCTGTTCCCGGAGCTACTTAGAATTCAGAAAGTAGCAAAACAAGTGAAAAGAAGAAGATGTAACATGCAAGGTAATTCAACAGGTATTTCAATCATAAAGTAACACATTTTATAAACATAATCATAACTGCTCTGGATTCCTCCTGTTATTATTGTGGGATTGGAGGTTATTGAGTTGTGCTTCCCAGAGCAGAGATGTTATGTAACGAGTTTATCTTAACTCTCTGGTGACTTTCTATCACCACCATAACATCCCGAATTCTACATATGCGCAGGTCTTGTTTGCGTTCGGTTCTTCCCTTTTTCTTTTTTGTTCTGTGGTGTGTCTGGTGGGTTGTGGGTCAAGCCCCCACTGTGGGCACTGCTGTTGTACCCTGAGCGAGGTGCTGGACCCCAGTGCCTCCAGTCCACCCAGTTGTGCCAGTGGGAATCTGCATTGCTGGGGGAGGGGACAAGCTCTGTGATAGACCATTGTCCTTTAATGCTACAGAACCCATTATAAGCCCTGTTGTGGCTGGAATATGGACTGGGTTTGAACTTCTTTATCAAGTGAAGTTGTGACCCCGACCCTTGATGCAAGAAAACCACAAAGGCCTATAGACACGACAAATACAGGTCTTGTAATGTTGCCCCAGAGGGCTCAGAATCTAAATTGGTAGCAGAATCGTACTCGGAATGGACTTTAACCCCCTGAGCTACATGGTACTCCGTACCGAGGTGTAAGAATCCTACTGACAGCCCAGATAGTTCGCCCCAAAGCTCTCCCGTTGGATAGCGCTGTTATTGCTGGAATCCTGTTGTAATGAAAAGCACAGCAAAAACAAAGCTCTAAAATGATTTGCAGTGGAAGAGCCTGTAGATTTATTTTTTGGGGGGCGCCACTGTAGTTACAGTTGTGATTAATATGTCTGTGTACCGATATGCATCAGTTGTCCTCAATGAGATTAGCAATTAGTACAGCAGGCTGGCTCTTGTCTTAGCAGCAGCAGGGACAGTCTTCTGTAATCTCCAAGGAAGGTGAATTACATTCTTTGTTCCTTCAGACCATTCTTATTCAGAAATTGTATCATATAGCTTGGAGAGCCCAAAATAATTTCTCTGTGTCACTGGACGCTAGAGAGACAGAAGGTATCCAGTTCTGAGCAGCAGGTAATAGAAGTCAGTTTTTGTTTTTCATCTCCACGGATTGATGAAGAGAAATCTGGGCAAACATCAACAGTATTATTACTGTTACTGGCTCATGGCACTTTGCAGTTCACCTCAGAAACTATAACAGCTACTCTGGGTCTTGATCCAGCATTTGAAGTCAGACTTTTAGAACCTCATATCAGCTTTTTTTTTAACAAACCTGATAACCTGATTCAGTTTGTGATAACACATCCAAACCCACATCCAAAACTGTACAACAAACTCTGTATATTATACGGGGCTTTGTGTTATCTCATCTCAAGTGCCCAGAAAGAAGAAAGCATCTCTCTTCTTAAACCTACAGATGTTTGAATCCGTTGCAACACTTAAAATAAATTTTATATCCCTCGAGGATTAAAGATAATAAGGACATAAGACAATATTGGGAGCACAGGCCATCCATCTCATCAGAAGGTGCCAATAAGTAAGGTCCAACTTTTTAGAGATCAGCCTGAACTTGAAAGAGTCAACCAAGCCTCAACATTCTGGCCCAAGGGAAAATTTATCCATTGGTTTATTAAACCACCTTTCCAGTATTGGTGCATGATCTTCTCCTAACACGTTTCTTGTCATGTCCTCGTCTTCTGCTCCCTGAAATTAATGTTGTGAAGAGCAGGCTGAGACAGCCCCATTTATCCTTATAAAGAGCTTTAAAAAACACTGATCCCAGCTTCCTCCTGAGTTTCTTTCTCAAGGACCGAGAGGGTTGCATTCCTCCTCCCACCTCCCTGGCTCTTGTCACTCCAGCCTTCCAGTTGTCTTTGCACATCATCAGGACATCCCCTGCTTGAAGGCGGTTTCTTCCCTCCCTCTCCAGGAGAGCACCGGGGCGCCCGCCCGCGGCGGCGACCCCCTGCTGCTGAGCTCCTGCCTGCGGAGGAAGAGGCAGAAGACCGCCCCCTCGGAGAACAAGCTCCTGCCGCCGCCGGACCTGCACAACTACTGCAGCATCAGCCAGGCCTCCTTCGCCAGGACGGAGAACGAGCCGGAGGCGGGGGGGGAGCTGGAGGGGGCGGGCGGTGGCTGCAGGCCCAAGAGGGCCTCGGAGGTGAAGAACCTGCCCAATGGCGAGACGCGGATCACGCTGAGACCCGCCCCCAGGCGCCGCAACATGCAGCTCAGGGAGAGGAAGGCCACGCAGATGCTGGCCATCGTCCTGGGTGAGTGAGCGGGTCCCGCGCTGCGCCGGGCCGGGGAGCGGGATCAGGGGAGGGTAGAGTAGTCGGCGTTGGCCGCATCGTCGCTCCCTCTGCCAGACCTCCAGGAAAACTGCAGGCGCGCTTAGGAGTCGGCTTCTCTGGAGCGATGTGGGATTTCCGGATGAAGTCTTTTGCTACCAATGGTAATAGAAAAGCTGTGAGGGCAAAAAAATAAATAAAAGAAGGTGCATTCATTTAGAGTTCAGGGAAATTCAGTGGTTCAGTTTCTTGCTTACAAGCAGAAGCAGCGCGGTCCCTACAGCCAGCTGGCTGCTACGCATTTAACTGGACCTGTGCTCTAGGGCAAGCGGTAATGGAGTCTCCCGTTAATTCACGCGCGCCGCCCTCAGCCGTGACACAGCCGTCACTAGTTACCCCTTCACATCATTCAAGAACGTCAGCCTTGGCTCTGAGATCAGACAAGCTCATGACAAGTATGTCTGTGTCTGAGCACCTGGAGTCAAGTAGTCTGATTCATCTCCATGTCGTATTGAGGTTGGTTATTCCACCACCGGCCCATATGTGGTTGACAGGGACAGATTTACTGCGGAGAGGGCAGCTTGCCAGACATTTTACTTACTGTACTGCAGCCCCAGTCCTGGAGAGCCTCAAGCCAGCAGGGTTTAGACGTCGTCATTAAAACATCCATTTCTAAACTCCTGAAGCAGTTTAACAGCCAATCTGTTAAATTACACAATTTAGAAATCATCTGGAACACAACTTGGGATACATTTCAAATTACTTGCTTAGCTGCTCAATAACTTTCAAGTCTCTAATCCTCAGCTGAGGCTCTCCACAGCTAGGGCTGGAGACCTCAGACCTGCAGGCGCTATAAGGACAAAGAGGTTTATTTAATCTTTTAAAACTTTTTAGGTGTCTTTCTTGTCTGCTGGCTACCCTTTTTTGTGACACACATCCTGAACACTCACTGCAAGTCCTGCTATGTGCCTCCTGAAGTCTACAGCGCCACCACCTGGCTGGGCTATGTGAACAGCGCTCTGAACCCTGTCATATACACGACGTTCAACATTGAGTTCAGACGAGCCTTCATCAAGATCCTTACATGCTAACGAGCAGCCAAGCTGCTTTCTCATCATGCTTGCGGCCTCGTTCTAAAGTTATGGAAATACACAAAGACAAATCGTTTTCTAATGTGTAAATTGTGTGAAGGTAGTGGCAGCTGTTCTGCTGTAACTTGAGAAGCTCAAATGCTAAAAATAACTGAATTGAAAAAACGAAGAGGAAGATAGCAAGGTCTCAAGAGATTTTGCCTTTGAAACTTTGTATGTAAATCACCTGGCATAACAAGCTATTGCATGGCTTTACATATATTTTATATTCTTTACATATGTTGCCATCATTGGATTTAAAAAAAATGATTTTTGGAAATCCTCTTTACGGCACTATCTCCTTCTTCCATCTAGTCGTTTACTTTCCCGAGCTCCACATGAAGACCTACGCAGTGAGCAGCATCACTCTCATAATCTCCTTGCAAAGCAGGGGGCATTGTGGTGCCCAAACCAGAGCCACCTCTGGAATCCCATTCGCCTGACAAACGGAAAGCTGTGTGACGTTTAACTGCTCCTGGCTTCGGTGCTGTCAGGCTTCTGCAGTGCTCTGCTCACTTCAAGTCTTTACGCCGAGGGTGGTGGGAGAGTGGAACACGATGCTCAGTCATACCCTGGATACCCTGGATTCTTTCAAGAAACAGCTGGATGAGATCCTTGGATCAAGTACCAAATGGGCTAGATGGGCAGAATGTCCTTCCCCTCATTTGTATCTCGTCTTATAAACTCGGAATTTTACCTTACCATACCTTTCTAGCATTGCCACTTCAGCACATGAAGCACAGCAGGGTGGCGGGCTGCACCATTAAACCTGGCATGGGTTTGTGACGCGAGCCGCTTGGCCGGCTTGAACCCGAGCCGTCAGAGTCTGGCGCCGGGCAGCGCCACGGGAGGCGGTAGTCGCGGTGCGAGACGACTGCCAGCGTGCACGGAGGTGTGATGGGCTCACCTGCCCACGTCTCCCCCAGGCAGGGGCCCCGTCCCTGAGCTGGCAGAAGAGCCAGCCTGGCACCTGCCTTCAGTGATCATTAAGGAGGTTAGCGCAGCTGGAGGCGGGGAGCAGCGCGGTGCCGGATCTCCTGGTGCACAAACACATTGCGGAAGGTGGATGTCGGTGAGGGGGCTGCACAGCTTGAACTAAGCCGGGGGGGGGGGTTAATCGTTCACTCCTTAGCCTGAACTGTGGTTTCCTGTTAACAGTGCCAAAGGGCTGTTAAATGGTAATGTCACACAGGAGCAAATAGACTTCTGACACAGATGGAAGACAAGGGACCTGCTGTGACCTGTAACTGATCAATATTTTAAGCATGCGGCGTTCGTTCATTTATTATGTTTTATGCATCCAGAAGACGAACAGCTTCGTAGATAAAAAAATGGCGGCAAAAGCTGCTGGAATTAAGAATTAAGGCCTGCGATTTGTTGCAATCCCTTTTGTGTGGGCTTTACTATACTATAAGTAATAGTTTCTGAGCTCTTGGTATGTTTGAATTCCTCACATGTTATTTCTCTTGCTGTGAGAACACTGTAATATTAAAAACACTTGTCGTATGCAGGGAGAGAGGCAATGAATGCATTTTCCTTGGATTTGATCAAATCCCTCTCCAGTATGTAATGCAAAGAAATCTGAAATTAAAAATGGAGTTTGTTTTTGCTTCTAAATGAGGAACTTTGCTTTCTGTTCTTTTCTGCTTTCTGTTTCTGGTTTTTCTATTTTTGTTTGCTTAAGAGACACCAGTATCCAGGGCAACATTAAACAATTACAAAGTTTATATGATATCTGAGTACAATGTGTGTACCTGTTGGCTTTTATTCGAATGTGGGTTATAGCTAATATCAAAGGAATATAACTGGTGATAAAATGTAGCTTTATGGAATAAAGCAGTGATTAAAGCACCTTCATTCATCTGGGTCGATGTGTCTGAGTACATCTTGAATGGCTTGTTATAGTCAGCAGTATCTCCAAGCACTTTTGCAATGGTCTTGTTATAACAAAGCATGAAAAGGCCAAAAGAAAACTCAATAAAGTAGCCTGAGAGTTAAAAGGTAAAATAACAAGCGAAATAAACCGTGAATAATGGAGGACTTGGGGAGCTGCAAGTTATCATTGCATAGCCTGTAAAAATTAAGTAAGTTACAGAGTCGCAAAACAACCACAGCCCTGCCAAAGAAAATAAAAAGACAGCTCACAGCATACTCCTGTGCATGTTAAACAGAAAGTGCCAGTGACTGAAAAATCACACACATGGTAATAAAGCACAGTGATGGAGATGGGCTGTTTGTGGCTGGCTCCGTGGACCAGCGATGGCACTGCCACAGCTTGTGCAAGGCTGGGCTGCAGCTGTGTTCTGTGGTGACAAGCCACAGGTTTCGGTCCAGTGTAACGCTTGTAAAACTCTAATGTAAAACTGTACTGTGAGCAAAAGGTGAAAACGACTAGATTGTCTGCTTACTACAAGTTGAAGCAATCTTTGCTGAATGCCTGGTCAATTCCAGCCGAACTATTATATACAGTATATAGTTATTTTTGAACAGACAATCGTCTGTCTGATTTCTTACAGCACTTCAGTTTAAATTACTCGTAAATCCTTAAAATTGGAGGTACATCTCTGCAATAAAGCTCTGAAATGCCTAACATGAATTCAATGTACCATTGCACCTGGGATTTCTTTCTTCAGGGCACAAATAAAGAAGGATTTGCAGGTTGAAATGAAGTAACTTAATTCACTATTTCTTCAATTAAATATTTCATTATATGCAATACACAAATTCAAAGCGGGTGCTATAACAAATTAAATGTAGAATTGGTTTTGTTGGGATTTGCAGGATGTATTTTAAGTGCACTGCTCTGCTTTTGTGCAAATTCTCTACAATTCACCTCTGTGCACTGTACACGAAGGAAAGCTCAGTGAGCCGAAGAAGGTTCAGTTCCTTCAGCCTGTCGGTGCAGAACGCTTCTGAAAGCGGAAGGGTATCTATGTGGCTGCTCTTCCAGAGAAGCGATGCTTTTCTAACACAGTCTCACACTATTCCAGACTAAGATAAGTGCACTATATGATATTAACATGAAATCCCTTCGTTTAAAATTAACACTTGTACCTACCTATCCCAAAATGCCGTTCGCTCTTTTCTTTATTGTATTTTATCAACAAAATAAACAGAAGTGGTAAAAAAGGAACAAATGCCCAATGAAGCCAAAGTGGCGCTAACATGCATCTTGCTGATTTTAATTGATTATGGCCGAGAAAACGGTGCTCAGACAGACTGCACAGAGATGCTTTCTGTGGCATTCTAAGGAAGGTCTTATTGCGTCACTATCCGTTACCCGACATCCTTCAATCTGGTGAAAATCGCTCTGCTGATGGAATCAGTTCTCTTTGTGGGTTTGAGACAGAATAACAGAGGGCAAAAAAACAGCACGGAGCTGCAAAAAATATTGGTGCTTTCCAAAACAAAACAAAACATTTGCTCAGCCACTCTGACAGATAGAGTACCATTGTTTTCAGGACGTTGTTTCTCGTTGGCTCTTACCGTCATAAACTAAAATCGCTCAACATACGGAACACAGACCATCACAAAACAGAAACACATTAAACACAAACCACTCCCCCCATTTAAAACTCCCACTCTAGAGTTAACGTAGTGTTTCTTTGAAAGTACAGGTAATTCAGACAGCAACGGCACAAGAGAAGAGATTTAGAGCTCTGTTCTGCTGTTCCACCCTCTGTCTGCCTCTCACATGGCCTGGCTGAGTGATTCCCCTACAGTTCCTGCCCACAGCAGCTTTCTGCTGAGGCTTCAATTTCCTCTCGGCTCTGGGCTCTCTCCCCCGCCTGCTGCTGGAAGAGGCGGCGATGTCTGATGCTCGTCTTGGTCTCCTGCCTTCAGAGGTGCAGAGCAGCAGATTTAAGGGAGGCCTGAATGATACTGGGCTTCTGCCTGCAGAAGGACAAATGAAAATCAATCACGTTCATCTTTAGAAAACAAAAGGAAAACTGAAATGTTTTGTTTCGCGTACCGCATGTTCGGGACACTCACAGTGTCGCCTGCTGGTTTCTTTCTGCAGCTGAGAACTGTGACAAAAGCTTAGTTGCAAACCACTCTAAACCCATTCGTGTCTGTGCCTGAATGCATTTTGTTTTAATTGTTGTTGCTGTTGTTGTTGTTTCTTAAAAACCATTACTTAACCATCTTGTTCCCAGAGCCCATTTGCAATGGAGATGTGCATTTAACCTGAAAAGCATTCTCACTCATCCGTCAGATAAGAAGAAACAGTAATGTTTTCTCTTCTTCAAATTTAGAATTGGCCCTCATTTATGATGACTTACCCTCTCAATCTGGAGTCTTCTTATAGGTCTGACCATCCGTACAGCCTCCATCTTTTTGACCCAGTTCCAGCTCCACAGTGCCTGACGGGGGAGTGAGCCCTGATTGGAGGAGTGTCCCATCTCTCGCTGATGTCACCGCAAGCCTGCAAACAGCTGCTGGTCCTGGGAGTCTCTGTTCCAGGAAGAGCAGATCCCACCCCACGGGGGAGCGTCGGTGACAAGGCTCAGCCTCGAACCAGCGGCAGCTGGGCCATAGAGCTCAGCCTGCCGTGCTTTAAAGAAAGCAAGGAAGGCTTGTGGCTGGGGACAGGGCAGCAGTCCTTAACTTGCTCTAAATGCAGAAGGGCAGACCTGGTCAGATGGGGTTCGCAAGGACACCGTTTCCAGATTATACAAAGGAAATCTCACTTGAAGGTTACAGATGTCTTCGTAGGTGTCCTATCCAGCCACAAAGAAGCCGAGCCACCCAGGAACCCCAAACACAAGAGTGGATTTGGGTACAGAATGACAGGTGGAGCCCGCAGTGTGCGGCGGTGGAGGGGAGCCGTGTTTGTGGCGAAGCTGACGATCTTCGGGAGACCGGTGGGTTAAACGAGCTGCCTGTGCGGTCGGGACTGATGGCTTCCATCACTCAGCGCCGCTGGGGGGGCTCACAGCCCCCGCAGCACTGAGCTCCGTGCCGCATACATCAGGCAGGAGGGCAAAGAAAGAGCCCACGAATGTCACACAGCCGGCCGTATATTGCAAAGAGTAATTGAAGGGTGAAATGGTCCGTCCACAGGTGATTACAGTCATTAGACATTTTCAGCCAAAAGAAAAGTAGTCTTAACAAAAAAAAAAAACAGGCTTACAGGCTTTTGTGTTTTTACGGTGAGTTCTTCTCCTTTTTTCAAGCTGAAATAACGGGGATTTAAAACTCCTGCCACTAATGGCGTGCCCCCTTTATAAGTCGCCTGGATACGAGACGTTGCGCATAGACCTCGTCAAGTGAGGAGACTCTATGCATTATGTCACACAGATCCGCACTTAACAGTACGTCGATTTTCAAGGCAGCAGGAGCGGGCGAGTGCAACAAATCAATAAGAAATCCTAATGAGGTAGATGGTATAGGTGTGGTCCGAGCAATGGACTTGTGAACCGCGGAGCCCCGAGCAAGGGCTGGAAACGAATATAAGCGGCTGTCGACCTCATTCGCCGCCACAGATTTCAGACCTGTATGGGAAGAGTACAGGTCGGGGGACGTTTCTGTCTCTGCGGCTAATCCCATAGCCTCGACGTGACGCTGCTGCACAGGGGCACGGGGAACGAAACCGCAATGATCAGGTTGATCGATCTCCGAGGTTAGACTGCAGGACGGAAATCGCGAAATCTAAAACCCTATTGAGAAGGGGTCAGTGTTTCGGGCTCAGGGAATCTGCGGTAGTTCTATCAAACATCCAGCCATTGGACTCGTCACATACAACACATGTAGAATAGCGGGACACGGCTCCTTATGTGACGGGACTCAAGCAATCGTGTCCTCTCGGCCAGAATGTCAACGAGTGCTCGACAAGCCCAGCTGGCGTGATCAAACGCCGGTTTCCTTTGCGCTCAGCTGTGTAATGAGGTTTTGTGGTGCGCTCAAGGGTGGCGGCAGACTCTCCGAGACACTTACCCCCGGTTAATCGGATTATGCTCTGAGCGCCAACGTCCGCATGCAGCTCCAGTAAATGGATTTGAACAGGGCTTCTGAAACAACTATAATCTCTTTTTTTTTATCTTCCTTCGCGGCCCAGTTCACCTGTGGGCGTGCGTCTGTCGATCATCATACCCGGTGTGCTTTAATGAGAGGCGCACTTCGATTAATCCGGTCCAGACCAGGTGTAGACAAACCGCGGATCTCGGCTGAGCAGCTCCGAGACTGATCCACCCCCCTCTAGGGGAATAACTATCCCGCAGCGTTCCTCAATCCGCAGAAACTAGTCAAGTCAACTAATTTGCTCTAAACTCTCAAGGGTGAAAACAGGTGTTTCAAATTAATAGCCCCCCGTATTCCTTGAATGCTAAGATGCAATTTTTGGGAAATTTGTAGGACCCATTTTTATCTTTCCGTTTATTTGTGTCATTATTTCCCACGACATTCAGGATTCAGCAGGGACTCGAGGCATTGTAACAGTTCAGTGAAAAGTCTTGTCATCCCAACACGTTATTTAAAAGCGATAACAAAAAAAGTAGTTTAATTCCTTTTTAAACGTTTTTTTAATAAATTCAGATCGTAACAATGAGTTTTCCTTGTGTGAAATATTTGAGTAACGAAATAGCTTTCTTCCTACATATAAATGTAATTCTAACAAAAGAAGAGGTGAAAGGTAACACATTTCTTTTAAATGTGTACGGCTTTCACGTCTTAACACGTACTGTATGCACATTCATGTTTGAATGACCGATTTCGTGCAAAAACAGCGAAATGTTTTTCAGTTTGCGGAAAGTTTACAGGCAGTTTCCCCCCCCCCGTGACTTTAAGCATGACCGTGTCGTTTGTCCTCGTACGTATTTTTCCAAAGAAGACTTCCTGTGTAACTCTATAACAGTCATCTCACAGACCGGCGCTCTCGGGGTTTAGAAATGATCAGTTTCGTGGCTCCAGGACTTCCAGTACGGATCAGAAGATGGTGTCGCGCCTGTAAATGAACAGTAAGCGGTCAGTAAGCATAGATCACACTTCTCGGGGAATGAGGGCGGCCGGAGATGGTGTGAAAGCAGAATCGCTTACTGAGTTTGTGGGAATTTATCTTAACCTGCTTGGCGGAGGACTGACCTTCCGGCCACAGGTCAGGGAGGACAGGACCTCCATGCAGACCCGACGCCACAAACTGTCTCGCCCCCTCAGTTTTGAACGAAAGGATTTTTGAACACTTTCGCTTACTTAACTTGCGCCCTAAAAATAGTTGTACTTTGTCGATGGTCAGATAACACTAACCCCGAATTCACAGTTACTGCATCGGACTGTCTGGTGTGCAGGAGGGCTATCCGTAGCGTCTACTGTACGTTATCGGGTGTCAACATGATTACGATCTTGTTCGGTCAGGTGGACCGATTCCTCGCAGTAGTTAATCCGTATATTTATAGTCGTTATATAACCAGGACTGCAGTTCTGGAAGTTTGTGCTTTCTGTTGGGTTTACAACTATTTTTTCTGACCGATTCAGAACCTCGTTACCGTCGATGTAGCAGCGAAAATGAACGCCTGTGGTATTTCATATAATAATAATAATAATAATAATAATCATAATAATCATCATCATCATCATCATCATAATAATCAGACAGAAATAATCGCAAGAGGGATGATGAACGTGTTACTGTGGTTCATCGCTAAATACCAGATTGCTCGTCGTTATAACGATATATCTTCTACCACGAAGCACTAATCAGTGGCATCTCATCAGTTGCGAGATTTCACTTGGGGAGTTGCAACGGCTCCGTTTCCACCGAAATATCGACGCCCCCCTGCAGAGTTTTCCCCTGGCCGGTGAAAAGGTGAAAAGGGCGGAAAGTGGAAGAAACACGCAAAGGGGGAGGAGGGATTCAAAGCTGGAGGAGGAAAGGAGATGGTGACGTTTGGGAATCTGGGAGGTTACGTCGGGACTAGTTGCGTTTTGCGGCATCTGAACATAATTAATCTCACTGCTCTCATCCCTCCCGAACTTCCGCCAGAACTCCGCATAATCATCATTATATGGCCAAGGTTTAAATATCCTTCGGCCTCCCAGCATCTCTAAGCCACACGTTAGAGTTTCAGCACCAGTGTCCACAGGATCTGTCTCACACGGACGGCGCCGGCTGCTCCTCCCGAGCGGTTTGGATCCGACACGCCGCCTGCGCCGTCTCTTCCTTGGGCAGCGGTGCGAGTCCACTTGCAGGAAAGCAACAGCGGCCTCGCCCCCGTTCAGGCCGGCTGGCGCGGGTCTTTGTGGAGGTCGGCGAGGTCGTAACGAGAAAATAAATTGGAGCTCGTCACCGAGGGGCCTTCACAAAGGAGGAAATTGAATCCAAGTCAAGGTCTGTGTGACCAGTCAGGGAAACAAATCCCTGCCGGACCGGAGGAGGTAATTGTGCGCTGCCCTTATTAAAGACAGGACAGACGCAACACGGTGGTGGTTTTGTCCCGAGTAACGCGTATTGCATTGGTTTAATAATGGCACACAGACTGAGTGACAGCAGTATGGAACTCCCTTTAGACTGCTTCGGTAATGAAATGATCTTGGTTGACACAGAACTGGATGTGCTCTCTGTATTTCACACTGTTGATGGCCTTGGCATTTAGCATTGCTGCCTCAGAGCTATTGGATCCTGGCTTCGGTGCTGGCCTGCAGAGTAGAGTCTGCATGTCCTCTCTATGTCTGGGAGAGATAGCTCCACTTTATTCCCCATGGGCATGCAGCCTGGATTATTTACCTCTAAACTTTTAGGATAGACTCTGGTGTACAGTGACTCTTACCAAGTTTGAAATTGTTCTACACATTACCTTGTATCCTGTGGAGAATGTAGTTCCTTAAGAGAGAAAAATAAACATTATCCATTTTTTGGTGGGTGGAAGTTGAATGTATCCAACTTCTGAAAATCTGGAACAAGAGGCACAAAGTTATTTTGACCCCTGTGCATTAGGAAGCTGTTCTATTGACGTATCCTCAAGGACTAGAGCCTCACTTTGAAATGAGGCAGAATGCGGAATAATTGGATTTCAAAGGACTGAGTAATTCAGCATTGTGTCATGAATGGCTCTTTCTGCTTAGAAGGGTTACAGTTAGGGTTACACTAAGCTATTTACAGTATATTCCACAAGGATGCAAGCACATTTGTAGAGTTTCATACCTGGAAATACACACCCGGATCACATAATGCATCTGCTCATCTGCTACCAACCGATCTATAAAATAAGAATTACATGTATGTAGATTATATTCATCATTCTGATTTGCACATCTTAATTGATTACTAACAGGTAGCGGTTTCCCAGGGGTAACTGAATACTGAGTTAACACAGATGCAGATACAGGGAAACAGGCTTTTGTACAGACTTGACCACAGCTGGAACTAAGAGCTGCTGTTTTACCAGGAGGGAAATTTCGCTTGTTACACAGGCTGAAGTCTGCAGTGACAAGGAAACACGAGAGCCCGAAAAAGAGATTGCAAACGAGAGGAGGGGGCTTTGCTGTTTCTTGAAACAAAGCAGGGCATCGGCTTCAACAACCTGACTGAGCAGCTTGTTCCACACTCCCAGCACCCTCTGGGTAAAGAAGTCACTCCTGTGTGCCAGGGAATGTGGAGGCATGCGCCCTAATTTCAGTACCTTTTAACAGCTTCCCAAGAGGCGCCAATTAGAGTTGATCAGTGCCAGCAACAGTAAGGCAGTCTTCGATTCAGGAGTATGTCTCCGTTCTCAGGAGCCGCGCTGGGGCTGCAGACCTCCTCTGGGAGGCGGCTGGAGCCGTGCAGAGACGCAGAGAGAGCAAAGGGTCTGAAACTCTCTCGCCACCCTTCCTGTCTGCTGTGTCACTCTTACTTGCCGTTTTCGTCTGATTTGTGGGGTTTCATTTCTCTCGTTTTGGCAAAGAACCGATCTTTTCACTGCAGAACGTATAAAGAAATAAATACAAATATTTTTGGGGTCCCCTCATTAGTTTCACCTTTTAGAGTACAGACAGTGGAAGAGTGTAAAATTAAGAAAAAAACCTGCATTTGTGTAAAACAAAAACCTCTAAAATCCTGTCTCCCTGCTCTGCAGGCAAAATTCCATAGCTGATAGGTAGGCCCTGTCCCCTAGGATAAATACCGATGGAATGTCATGTGATTCCTATGAGAAAGTAACTCCAGAGATCCTATTTGGAACTACGCAGTAGGACTAATTCCTCGCCGTTGTCAGCACTGGACAAGCACGGATTGGGTCAAAGTGTTCGCCCAGGTCTGGTTTCTTATGTGGAAACAAGCACTTCCCCTAGACCAGGAGGCCAATAAGACCCGAATAAGAGGGTCACTTCTCCACTCCGCCTACCTCTCCAGTCTGTGTGAGACTTTGGGATTCTCTGCTTCTCATCTCAAAACAGATTCATGTACATCTCCCCAGTTTTCCTGATAACCTTTTAATGAGGATACAGCTTTTTCCTTTAGCCAGAAAGAGCTTCCTACTGGGTGTAATATATTGCTTCTGCCATGCAGTTAAAGAGAAAGATCCAACTGAACTGTCAGAGCAATCCTAACATGCTCATTTGGCTCATTCAGAGTGTACCACTGAGCTCATTCCCCAGAGGACGGTATTAGCCTTGCCGTATGACCACTGTGGATTCACACTGCACACACGTGCTGCTGCTGTCGAGAACTTTCCAGCGGTACGGGATTGTGCAGCTTCACGCGCCGTGGGAGTCCGAAGTGTGTGCGCTGAAGCTGGCGGTGAAGTTGATTCAGTGCACTCCGTGAGTCCCTGGAGCACCACTCTGATGAAGGCCTCTCCTGGGCCAGGCCAGGTAATGGTCTTCACTCAGACAAGTATTGATTATGGCGCTCGCTCCCTTTCCACGTCAGCGGCGCTCCCAAAATTCCCCCACTGACGTCCTGCACTGCTCCCTCCGCGCTGCTGGTGAATTTTTAATGCCCGGGAACATGGCGTCGAAGGATATGGGCAAATGCATTCGTGAAAAAAAAAATACGTCCTTGCATCAGACAAATCAATAACAACACAGTGTTTGGGCCTTTTTTTCTGATTCATGGTTGGGCTGAATCAGAAAAATGTTTGGTCTCCCGTTGACGAGAGGACATCAGGAGCCCTTGTGGACGGTGACTTGTCTGATCAATGTTGTAAAGCTGAAGTAGAGGCAGCTGTGACAGCAATGGACCCCAGTGCTTCTTTCAGTGCTGGGCTCCAGAGTTTCTGTACCAAACAAAACTTTTTTTAAGTACTAAAAGTTCAAGGAAGCTTTACACTTAGGAGCCCTGCATGGCTGCTTAGACAAAACACTGGACCACGATGAAAGACTCTTTGCTTCCGAGCTGCGCTGCGGTTCACTTTGCAAAGCATTAAATCCTAGGAGACGAGAGAAGAGGAGTGATGAGATTAGACTTTCGCTAATTCATTCTCTTCCTGCCGCTAAACAGCCGACAGTCACCACTTAGTAAGTTAAAACCAATATCCTTGGTGGTACAGCCTCCATATGGCTTTGCAGTGAGCAGACGGACTGTGTGTGTCCTCAGGTTTCATCCCCTTTATGAAGTATTCGACAGAGCTTTTATTAATTCCGGCAGTCGGCAAGACCATTCCTATTAAATGTTTTTTTTTATAGAAGAGATGGCTGTGAAATTGAATTTGTCAGGAGTGCAAAGGCTAAAATCCCTATGATTATGGGTGTGTGGCTTTTAAATGTGCTCAAAGCCTGGTCTGTTTATTAAGTGATGAATACAGTGTGTTTAACAGAGCAATTTGCACACTATCCCTGGATGTCATTAGGACGCATCAGGGTTACACTTTTGCACTGCCTATGAAAGGTCTTTTCAGCACTTGTTAATGTGCACAGCCCTTGGTACTACTGAAATTCGGGTCTGGTTCTCTGTGAATCTCTGCAATAGGATGAGTGTGAGTTTTGCTAGTGACAGGAGCCTTCTGCTTACTTTCTGATCTCTAAGAAAGCTTGTCTCTTCCATGCACATGAGCTGGCCTCATCATTAGAGCAGAAGGTAGATTGCTAAACTCAACTTCGCTGTTGTTCTCAAATATTAGGACACAACGTGGGCCATCCTACATCAGCATCGTTTACCTGAGAGAGAGGTGCAGCATGCATAACGCTAAACAATTACAGTACATGTAAGGCCTCTGAATTGAGCTCCTGATGGGGTAACGAAACTACAGAAAAGTGCATTTAAAACCAAGAACAGGAGGCTCTTCTTTACCCCAAAGGTTGTGGGAGTGTGGAACAAGCTGCCTAGTTGTGTTGTTGAAGCTTCTTTCACAAAAAAGCTGGAACATCTGGAAAATATAATTGCAGTTTGTTTGTTTTTTTTGGGGGGGGGGGGCATGTTATTTTTTTGGTTTTGAGGGATCGGAATATTTGATTTTGAAGCTCTGCATTTCCTGGTGCGTTTTCTGACACTGCAGAAGGACCTCTTGCCCAGCACTGAGCTGCCCCAGGCTGCAGAGTGGCCTGGGGCGCAGCAGGGCAGGCAGGCGCAGGGCCCAGGGGACTCCCCTCAGCTCTGCTACAAACCGGCAGCTGCTCCCCCAGTCCCTGAGCCAAAACACTCCCTGTCCCTGCACCTGGGGAGCAGCCATCGCTGCTCTTGGCCCGCAGAATTAACCTCTGTGAGTGCAGGAAAAAAGGATGAGCATTTTACAATGCATGCTGTAGCAAGATGCATTCAGCAGTGTGCTGATTTACATATGAAATGCGAGGCACCGCATTTAAAATGAGAGACCTAGAGGAACAGCTCGGGGAGCCCGGAGACAATTTATGCTCTGATGGCTGCGTTCCTCTACCTTACGGATAAACTAGATTGGAGGGTATTTTGTCTCGTTGAATTGAGTCTGATCATTTGATCTTGTGCTTTATAAGCAGCCATATCACCCTGCAACTCACAACTGGCAGCCCACTGAAGCTCAGCAGGTGTGAGCCTGGCCAGTACCTGGATGGGAGACCTCCTGGGAAAAACTAAGGTTGCTGCTGGAAGAGGTGTTAGTGGGGCCAGCAGGGGGTGCTCACCCTGCGGTCCATGTGGGTCCTAATGCCCCAGTATAGTGATGGGGACACTATACTGTAAACAGGCGCCATCCTTCGGATGAGACGTAAAACCGAGGTCCTGACTCTCTGTGCTCATTAAAAATCCCAGGGTGTTTCTCGAAAAGAGTAGGGTGTAACCCTGGTGTCCTGGCCAAATTTCCCATTGGCCCTTACCAATCATGGCCTCCTAATAATCCCCATCCTCTACCTTACGGATAAACTAGATTGGAGGGTATTTTGTCTCGTTGAATTGAGTCTATGAATTGGCTTCATCACTCTGCTCTCCTCCCCACTGAGAGCTGATGTGTGGTGAGCGTTTTGGTGCACTATGTCTGCTGTTGCATCATCCAAGTGGGGCTGCACACTGGTGGTGGAGGGGATCCCCATTACTTGTAAAGTGCTTTGAGTGGAGTGTCCAGAAAAGCGCTATATAAGTGTAAGCAATTAATTAATTATCTTAAATCAGGGATCAACTCCGCTTCTAAAGTGAATCTGAAGCTTTTTGCCTCGGTAGTAAGGACCAGCAAAAAGAGAATATTCCTGCCTTCAGCCGTATAATGTTCGAGGAAAAGAAAAGAATAACTTCTTCAACGCTGAGGTATTTTAAGTCCTTTTACACGTAAGAATGTAAGAACAGGCTCCAGCTGGCTGAGGAGGAGTCCTTGGCCGTGACAGTCAATGAGAAAGGGTTGAGGAAAAACAAGCTGCTTTGTGCCGCTGTGTAAAGATCCAAAGGCAGAGGCTTTCCAGAGATACCTTTTAAGCTCCTTTAAGACATATTCAGTATATACTCATGGACACATGTATAGACACACACGTATTATTTTATGTTGCATAATGCAATTGAATTATTAACTTTGTAAACTTTCTGGGACACGTTCATCAGCTGACTTGCTCTCTCGAGATTCTTTCACAGGCTCACACTTCGGATTGTGAGAGATGGGGCTGCAGCTGGCACTGTGTTTCACTTTGGACACTTTCTAGCCGGGTGGAAGTCGCCTTCCCCTCCTCTCCTACAGTCAGGTGGGCTCGAATCTGTGACCCGAGCGGCTAGCACACCTGAAAACCTCAATTAACAGGACAAAGCCTGAACTTCAGGATAAATGTAATTACAGTCCCCTAAAGCAATCAGAATTGATTGTAATGACACATCATGCTTTAAACATGAACACTTAACTGTTGAGACATGTCACTGTCGTGTCACTGTATGAAAAACTTATTTCTTTCACTTGGTATCGTGCTAGAATACTTTATCATCTCAAAGGAGAATCTCTAAGAATAGACCACAACAGCACACAGTGGCCATTACTGAGGGCAGTGTCAATCATTTATAAAGAGAAGATCAAATTAATTGCCTCTTCGCCTAATCCTTAAATCCCCCCAAAAGGTAACCATTTTCTTTCTGCCACACATCCATGGAATGGTTAAGATAAATATGTAACTCTTGTACTTATTTTGATGTGAAAGGCTATCACTGCTCAGTGGACGCTGCGCAGTTTTAAAAACCTGCTCGCGTGCAACAACTCTATCAAACCCATTCAAAAGGGCTGGCAGCCAGGGCAGTGACACTGACAATGACACCAGGTCCACTCTTTTACACTCCAGTGCTTCGTGATACAAATGAGTCGGGGGCCAAACGGGTCTTAATTGGCCCTCTTTCAGGGGCTTTAGTCATGCAGGATGTTAAACGAGCTTGTGAACGAGCAGGGATACGCTTGGGGTTCGTGTCTTGCCTCTCCTGGCCCTGGAGTGAGATCATTGCTCAGGAAGCCCTGGGGTCTGTCCCGCTGGTCCAGTCTGGGGGCCCCATCTCACCGGGTCCTTACAGGCAGGACAGCCGAGACACCCCCACGCCACTCTTCAAGAGCTGCGTCAGATTGAATCGGCAGCATCATGCCCGACCAAATTGATTTCACAGGCGGAGACGGACTCCCGCCGGAACAAGAATTAGATTCCGTTTTTCCCGGGGGAGGGGGTTCCAATCAGCAGTGCCTTGTTCTTCATTATCTCTGACAGCTCTTGTGTGCCGCTGGGAGTGCGGCAGGAGAGGCGGAGCGCTCCTCCGGTCCGAAGGGACCCGGCACGGATTGGAACGGAGGAGTCTGCTAATTAAAATCTGATCCCCTAATAACTCAGTTCACATTTACAGAGGAAACATTTCAGCGGCGCAGCTTGTCTTTCATGCATCAGATTTAACGGGAGAGACAAATTAGGGACAAATGGCTTCATTATCGGTCTTTTAAAACAGTGCATTGCGGTCTTGGGTTTGAAAACATCACTGTCTCAACCGACACTGTTGCTTTCAAATGCTCAATTAGTACATTTACCTCACAAATGTGATTTTTTTTACCGTGGAGTCTAATATTGTACAACTTTATGCATCATGTTATACCAGAATTATTTCCTTAAGACTAAAAATAAAGGCTATTGCAGTGTATGTCATGTGAAAAAAAAGCTATTATTAAACTAAATTTAAAAAGGCAAAAGGGTGTTTAAGATTTGCAATATGTAGACATGGGCTCTGAACTGATCCCGAGTGGGGAAAAAGCAGCTCTTCGATACTGGATAGATGGATATAGCTGGCAGGACTCCTTCTCAAGTTTTCCACAGCTTTGCACAGGGAAGCAGTTAGGTCAGGGGCTCTGGACTCATAACTGGAAGGTTGTGGGTTCAAATCCCCCACACAAGACATTGCCCTTGTACACTTGAGCACAGTGCTTCACCCACAGTACTCCAGTACAGCACCCAGGTGTATAAATGGGTGCAGATGTCATTCACTTTGGATAAATGTGTCACCTGAGTAAAGTCAATAAATCGGCATGAGTTAAAATAAAAATTAAAGTGCTTTAGGATGAATACATGCAAGAAATGATTAATTGCTGCTTAATAAATGCAGTTTGTAGTTATAGCCATAACAATAATTCATTAACTCCCCATGGAATTCATCTGATGTGCATTGTAGTCGAGAATAACAGGAGTGAATACTTGTTTCGCTGTTTCTCTCTTCATATGAAGGTTCAATAAGTCAGGTGAAAAGTCTGGAATGAATGTTGGAAGATTTTGTAGGAAGCAATGTTAAAGCCACTCTAACACCATTAAAACGTTTTCCTCGGACTCTAAATCAGAGCTTCTATTTCAGTTTATCCTGCTGGTTACTATAGGAACAGAAAACTAAATTACTGGCATTCCTAACCCCTCACCTGGGGTTAAAAACCAAATATCAAGTAAATCTCAAATGCTTTTCTCCGGCAAAACCCTGGAAGGAGAAATATTTTTTTGTAGATAAATGATTCACAGGGAATGATATAAAAAAATGTACACGAGATTCTGCTCCTGAGCGGTAATGAGCTGACATTAGTGCCATGATTAAAATTTATAAGCTTACGAAAAGCATTGAGGCTGGAAAGTATTAAGGCTGATTTTTTTTGTAAAGTCCTTTTCCTCCACTTGCTGTTTTTCATAACCCCTTTCCCAGAATCCTACGAACATAATTTTAACAGATATGTGCATACATGATTGAAATGAGGAGATAAAAAAGAAATGTCCATATAAATCTAATTGCAGCTCCGTGTCTATTGCATGTCCTTTTCAATCTGCTCTGTACAGTGCTCT
Organism: Atractosteus spatula; assembly: GCF_055471065.1. NCBI lineage: Eukaryota > Metazoa > Chordata > Actinopteri > Semionotiformes > Lepisosteidae > Atractosteus > Atractosteus spatula. Next base: position 4,681,311 of record NC_142712.1, on the reverse strand, counting down.
GATACAACTAGTGCTCCCATTACTATGCTGATCCTCCTAATGATCAAATAACTAGTTAAGGAGAGTAAGGTTTTGGAAAGCAAAGATCACTAGGGAGACCTCAGCACTGAATAGTGTAAGAAAATCAATCAGATCTACTGCAGCTTAACTTAAGCTGAAAAAACAGCATCATCATTTTCTAACCGCTTACCCCTGGCGAGGGACTTAAACCCCCACCTGGGGCAGCTGTCCCGCCCTCACCTGGAGAGAGCCAGCCACCTTTCTCTGGGGCAGAACCATGACCTCAGAGCTACCCAGCCATGTGGTCGAATGATGCTTTAGCTTCATTCAGGAACCAGGAGGAAGAGATCCTGGGATCAGTATGCTACTAACTGCCAAGCAGTTCAGACGGTCTCCTCTCATTTGTAACATTTCTGACGTTCTGATGAGACTATCGACCTATAGGCAGAACTAGCTCAAGGACTGGCACCCTGGAGTGCCATAGTACCATTTACCCAGGTGTCCTGGCCAAATTGCCCCCTGTTCTTTGCCAGTCATGGCCTCCTAATAGTCCCCCTCTATGAACTGGCTTCATCACTTTGCTCTCCTCCCCACTGAGAGCTGGTGTGTGGGGAGCGTACTGGCACACCGCCGCCACATCATCCAGGTGGGGCTGCACACTGGTGGTGGAAGGGAGTCCCCATTACCGGTAAAGTAGTTTGAGTGGAGTTTCTAGAGTAAAAGGGTTAGAGTGAAAGGATTGATTATCTATTATGTGTTTGCCCGTTATGCCTTCCGGGCATGTACTGTAGGGGCAGCAACATCCAGCATGGAGGACCTGGCGCCCGACGTGGGACACGAACCCACTAGCCTGAGATTAGGAGTCTCATGCTCTACCAACAGAGATAGCCGGGGCGCCATTTGTTGTTATATAGACTATTATATAGAAAGAGAAGAGCTCATTGCTGTCTCCAAACCCTCTGTGCTCCAGCGTTGGCTTCTGCTGCTGTACCACGTGATCGTTAATTTGTCATTGATTAAATCTGCATGTCTCCATGCAGATTCCATGTGGCCCAGGAAACCCTCAGGATAAGATTTCTATCAGCCCGTTGCGAGTCTGCTAAGTGCTGTTGTGTAGCTGGGTATTTTTCTTTACTGCCTCCGGCACCTTAAACAGGTTTTGAAGGAAGCCCTCCAGCCCAGGAGACTCAGGATCTTACTACTGGGACAAAGGCAAAGACCACTAAACCCAACACACCGCTGAAGGCATTGCGATCACAGCTGGAGGCCTGCTGACTGTCAGGGAAAGGAAAGCCCTCCAGCACACCCCTCCTGCTACGAACTGCCTAAACTGCAAATCTCTGTAAAAACCGCCTTTGGGAAACAAAGATGAAACTGGAATCGGCCGTTGTTTTCCTCTTTCTCGAACTGTCTAGTTCACCAGGGGCAGCGCCGCTGGACTGAGAGGAGGAGCAGGTGTTGCAGGCAGAGCTCCAGAGCCGACTCGAGGCTGGACAAGCAGCTGCTGCCCGGGCCGCACGGCCCCACGGTGCGCGGGGCTCAGAAAGGACAACCCCCTCGTCTCCGTACCGCCGCGAGTCTGTTCACTTTCTGGTTGGCTCCCGCTAAAGCAGCTCTCCAACTTCCCTGAAGTTAATCGTTGCTGAGCTCCAGCTCTTGGTCAGTGCCAGCCGTGTGCCCCTAGCCTGAGGTCAGTGGCAGGGCACTTGGTAAGCACAGTCTCCTTCGCTTCCCGACTGCTCTGCTCATCTCTGGGCGGCTCTTTCTTGCTGCGGTTTCCTGACCACCGGCACGGTTCTGTGAACCCGGTTGGTCTCTTTCTCCTGTGTTGCGTCAGTACCTGCAGCTACGAGAATGATGCTGCTCGAGTCTCTGTGGGCCGGAGTTCTCCTGGCTGCTCAATCGGGTCCTGGAGGTAATGTTAAAGTTCTGGAAGCTGTTCGGTTTTCTGCGGTGTTCCTGCCGATCGGTGCCTTCTGGGCTGCAGGTTTCTTTCCGATGGCTGCCTGCTCTGATGGTAGTGGAAATGAAGAGGCAATCAAAATCTTCCAGAGAACAGCGTTGCTTGTTTGCCTGCTCTTCTCCGAGGTTCTCCCACGTCTTGGCTTTGCAGACGGTGGATCTGCCGGGGGGACGCCAATCCTTCTCCTTCGTTAAATTCACTGATTTGTACTTTTGCTTCCCAATAATCAGTTATTCTTCAATTACAGGTTTATCCCATGCTGGAAAGAGAAGAAAAGAAACACAACGTTTCGGCTGTGGAGCCTCTTTCGGGTGTGAAGGCACCTGAAGAAGGCTCCACAGCCGAAACGTTGTTTTGTTTCTTCTCTTTTTGGCAGGGAATAAACCTTTACTTGTTCCTTTGCAGTCTACGCGTGCTGACGCAGCTCCCTCCTTGAACTTCTTCAGTTCCTGCTGGTGTGTTGGGGGGGAGAATGAGGCACGCCAGTGTGTTCTTCCAGCTTGGCTGTGGAGCCATGTCGTGTTTGAGCACCGCACTGCCCGACAGCGGAGACAACGCAGCCTGTCCTCACCGCAAGCCCAGCGCTGCTCTGTCGGGAAGCTAGGACAGCCATGATGGACTCATTCACGGCCCACAGCTCTTTGCTGCCTCTTAGGGAATTCAGAACTCAGGCTCCAGCCACCACCGTTCTTTATCTCCAGCGGTGACAGGGGTGCAGGTAATCTTTGAGAGCCATGCCAAATTTCTGAACGAGAGAGAGACTGTTCTCCATTAAAAGACATCTTGTACCGGAATCCACGTGTTAAAGCATTACTGAGGGGCTTTTCATGTTTCTTAAATTGATAAGCGCCTAGAAACCGCTCCAGTAGAGCAGCTGTTTTTAATTTGCACATCCCCTCCGCACTGTGTTGTAAACTCCCGGAGGAAATGTCCTCCGCACCACAGATACTTTTGAAGAAGCTCTACGAACTCCTTATCTATAGTCTTCTGTACATCTTGCATGGCTTTCTGCGAGAAATTCTGCATTGTCTTCTGAGCAAAGCCTTTAATTAAATATTCATCGTCTGAGCAACAGCTGTAATTACTAGACGGGGGAGGTTTGGAGCTCTGGTAATTGAAGCAGACACTGGTAGTGACATTAATTTCTGTAATAATTGTGACTAGATAGGAGGGGTCTTTCTGTACTGGCAATCTTACAGTTGATGGCTGTTTAATATTTCATTAAAAGTGAGGATAAAAGACCACAGGACACAGGGCACACTCCCTGTGAACTGTAAACAGCTTGTTACATATCAATGCCGATACAGACAGATAGCCCCAGCGTCGTGAGTCCTGCCTTATCCATTATCACCCACTCCTGGGAACAGAGATGCGGAGTGAGCCTTCACACCACATGGTCTCCAATGTGTTCTGACTTTAAGACACTTAGTGAAAGATTTGCTGTGGATGTCTCCTCCCAGACTGAAAACATAATGACTTCCTCTCCTGTTATGTTACCTGCAGTCTTGGTCATATTAAATGCTTAAGCGATGAATATTGTTTTTTTACAGACTTGCATTTCACAACACAGGCCTTTCCAGACAAAGCAGACACAGTAGGCTGTTCTGTGTGTCTCTGCACCAATCAGATGTATATTTTCTTGGTCTGGACTCCGCCGGCACTCAGAGAGCCCCCCGTGCCACACCTGCCCGAGTCCACTCAGGGCTGCAACAAGTCTGAACGTGCTCCCTGCCTCCTGCCTGACCGCCACAGCTGCCTCGTCCTGTTGGCAGCGGACAGAGGTGGACACGGTAGCTACTGCCAGAACGGGCAGCTGTCGCCATGCTTGTTGAAGTCAACATGCTGCAACTCAGCAGGAAGATTCTCTCTCATCATGTATGGAAACGTTTGCTTTAGGCAAGGATAAACAGATAAATACATCGCATTAAGTGGGGAGAAAGATCAATACTTGTTTTGCAGTCTTCTCAGGTTATCAAAAATGTACCTGATTGTTTTCTAAACTGAGACCTGTGGCCTTCACAGCAATGAAACCATTACGTAAGTCAGCGCATACAGCTCCTGTTCGCTGAACATAGACTTGTGTAATTTTCCAGCTCTATAGACACAGAACATCGAAGTGTTTTCATCTGAGTATTTAATTGCTCCTAGGGGGAGCTTTGATCAACACCAGGTTTCATTAATTGCACGAATGGAGAATGCAGTCAGGCCACAGCCGGGTGAGCTTTGAGTATGAGGACACATTTCCACTTCTTGATTGCTGTGATAGCGCACTCTGATCCATGTCTTCAAAAATCTTAAATGAAATTTCATAAGGGGTTTTTTTTCAGCTCCCGACATGTGCATAATTATTTACTCTTCACGCACATTGAGTGACAGTGACTTTTCATAGTGAGACAGGACTCGAGCGACTGGAGACTGGTTTGTACCATTCCCCACTTTTAACAGACACTTAAGTTCCAAGCTAACTGGAGCAGTCTCTTCATGAGTGCTCAATCTGCACAAATCCAACACAGACTGGTGGGGAAAAAAAAAAGAAAAAAGCCTAGAACAGCATCTGTAGAAAATGCTGAACAATGCAAATTATTTAGCCTCACTGGCCAATTTAGACAGCAACTGAAAACCACAGATAAATGCTTTGCGATTTATGCTTTATAAATCGAGGTCAGGTAGGCCTCATTAGCCAAGCACACCAATCAGCAGCCCGTGTTGTCCAAGCTGGGGCACACATTCCCACAGGTTCAACAGCGAGTAGTGCCAGCCTGGCTTACTGTGGATCCTGGAGCTCATGTTAAAATGCTCTTTCATGGCAAACTGTAATCCGGCAGTGGGATTTTTCTGTCCCATTTAAGTGCAGTGTGCAAGCTGTATTCATCATTTTTTTATCTTCTTCGCTAGGCCTTTTCCAGACAGGAGCACCACTCTCAATTGCTGCCAGAAGCATTTATCTTCTTCTGGAATCTCCAGTAGAATAATTCAGCCATCCATCCATCTTTCATTGATTACCAGGATGCCACTTAGTAAAAGTAAAAAAAATTTACTAAGTCTAGTGCAAGGCTAAGAAAGGTCCTGTTCATTTCGGGGGGGGGGGGGGGTTCTTTTTTTGAAGACCTGTGCCTCCACTTGAGATGAAACAGTTTCATGGGCAGAATTAAGGAAACAGATGAACACGTACAGCGGGCTGAGGCTCCTCAGAAAAAAAGACGATCGGCGACAAAAAAAAAATTGATTTCCAAATTACAATAACAAGTGACAACAAAATATCAGTGCAGCGCAACGATTCTTTTGAGAACTGCCACTATTTATATAAAAAACGCCTGTGGAGGTGATCGGAAATGAAATAGATTTTTTTTTTACAACATTTATAACGTTTTCTCAATCTGGTGATGGGCTCGAAATATTTCTCCTGCCGGATGCTTATTTTTGAAGCCAGCTAATGTAGTGATTGATGTCTCTTCTCCGTTCAGCATGACACCCAGCTGTCGCTAATGCATGTTCAAATTCCGTAGCCGGCTGGAAATGGTTTTGACATCAGTTGACGTACTTTCACCTGCTGCTATTATAAACCGCCTAGTGGAAGCTAATAGAATAGCAGGAGAACCAGGCAGAGGTTCTCCAATGGAGACTTCGCAGTAGAGGGGTTTATTGCTACGTGTACATGCGCCTTGGGATTTGTACTCTCTCAGGAAATGCACGGTACAATAGACAACACCACACAATGCAGACAGTACAAAACTGTGCATCATAAAGAGCGATAGAAGGTACAGTCAACAAACAACCAGAACAATAAAAAAAAACGTGGTGGGGAACAATAAAAACGTGGTAGTGGCCGCACACGTATTTTCTACACCAAAAACGAGAGACAACATGAAAATAACAAACAAGGGAGCTAAACACGAGATGATGGAATGGAACAGCACCATCTTTGTTTTTCAGTTACTGGCGCCTTTGACAAATATTAGACAACTAGCAAGCAAGGGCGCTTGGATCAACAGAATGTCCTTTACGATATGTTCCCCGTTTTAATCCAGGTGCTCTGGGAAAGGACTGTAAGGATAACCCTCTCATTAAAACTCGAGATGATTCCTGCACAAAAAATTATTTTTTTCTTTTGTTTCTGGTCTTGGCTTTCTTAACCTTTCTGGTAGGCACTGTCAGGGTCTTTGGAGTTCACGATATGAGAAGCCAACAGTGCACTATGCAGGTTGCGTGCTATGCAGAGGCCTGGTGCTCTTTTTAGTAATAAGTTGGATAGATTGAGAAGCGTCTCGGCTGGTTCATGCTCTGTCAGATTCTAGATCTCTCTCAAGGGGGGAATGTGCTCTGGTTCTCCCATACCAGGGATCAGCCCTGCTGTACAGTCATCTCCCTGGACCTCCGTTCGCTCATCCCGGGAGGCAGAAGCATTCAGTTCAGTGCCTCAGGAATCAAAACCCGTATCGATCTGGGAGAATCGGACTACGCGTCTCTGGAGTCCACGTCCACAGTTTGTTCAGTACATGTTCAGTGACTTAATTTTTCATTGAGTACTGTCAAAACGCTGGGATCAAGAGGGAAGGGGGAGTTCATTTCTCTTCCAATTAATCGCTGTCTTTAAAATAAGTTACATCTCAACAGAATCCGAACAGAATGCTCTTTATTCATTAGAGACTGACACACCAGCGTGAGGAGACGTTTAAATTTTCACAAACTCAGCCACTGTTGCTCTAAACGCATTAATCAGCTTCTGAGCTTCCAACAGTTAAACACTGACAACTCCATTATCCTGGCATTTTACTTCACCTTCAATAAAAGATAGATTGATCTTTGAAATCCGAAGAAATACCAAGTGTCTTCCAACCAGTCCCAATAAGAGACTTTTTTTCTCTCACAGAGCATTAAAATTCAACTGAAAGTGTTTTCCATCGACATTGTTCATAATTGTTTACCTTGCGAATACCTTCTATTCAAAGTCACACTACTTATTCCTGAGGTTATGAATCTGTTGCAGACGTTTTCAGATTTTGTAAACTGGAAGCAGAAATCTGACAGAATGATACATGGAAGCTCTGAATGGCTCCTGTGTGAAGCCCTGTTAATCGACATAAGGTGAGCTTTAATGGCTCATTAGAATTCTTACAGAGAAGCTTCAGTTTATCTGAAAGGCTATTTACTCACTTTCCTGTGGAAAAAGTCACGCATTCATCTGTAAATGGCACTACACAAACTGGAATCAGATGCCAAAACATCACTAAATAGCTGGAATGTAATCACTTATTTTTCTAATCAATCAGTATTCAGCGGATGAACATGCCTTTAGAAATACACGTTTTAATTGCTTTTTCAATAAGGAGGCTCCTGCTCTGAAGACCGTCTTTTTTTGTGCAAGAAACATTTAGAAGGAGAAATGACTCCTAAACAGGTATCCTCTATGTCAGGAGACTCATTATTAAAGTTGGGTGCTTTTTTGTGAGAATAAAGCATTTCATGCAGAAGTGATGAATCATTCAGCAGGAAATTTCTTAAACAAGAGGGGGCACATTTCTTTGTAAGCTCGATCGTCCAGCACTTTGAGTTCATCTTCAAAGAGAAATGAAAACTGCACTAGAAAACACATCTCCTTTCTTTCAGAAGTGCTCCTGTGGGGCAACAAGCCCTGTGCTCACCCCTCCCTATTTAATATTCTTTTCGTATTCTCAAAGTCACTGTAATTAATGAGGAAACACGACAAGAAAGCTTTCATTGTGGTCATGCCTAATAAATACGGCAGGTGACCAATTACCCATATTTTAATGAGTCCTGAAAAGTTCATTCATTATTGGTCAGCAGGCTGGGCTCTGCTGTTCAAGCTCCGTCTCTTCCTGAGACCCGGGGGTTCATTGCGAATGGACCCTGAGCAAAAAAAACATCCAAGCTGTCACAGAAGAGGCCAGGCTGCTGTAGGGGAGAGGGCAGGGCCACTCAACACCTTGCAGAGGCCTCTGGAACACGACGCGCCGATGGTATGCTCTTCAAAATCATCCACTGCGGAAACGAGAAAGCAGAGATCAAAGGTTTATGAAAAGGTCATCCAACCCGCCCGAGACTGTCCGGCTTAGATCGATTTTATCACCAGTTTCCTGTCTAGGTACCCTGCTTCAAAACATCCTGTGACACGGCTCAACACAGAGTTTCGCTTGACGAGTGAACGCAAGGTCTAAAAAGAGCCCACACTGAAACCACAAGCACGAAACAGTATCATAGCTATCAAAGACGTTCAAACTTTCTCACAAGCTTTGAGAATTTGAGTTTAGCTGTTGGACAACTATTCTTTACATAAAGTTAAACAGAGTTACTTTTTGTACACAAAGAGTGGTGGGTCTCTGTAATTGGCTCCCTAGCCAGGTAGTTGAAGCCACTAGCGTTGAGCTCAAGAAATAAATTACAGATTCAATTACCTATCTAAAGTACCACAAAGGTGACGGACTGAGTGTCCCCCTTTAATTGACCAATCTTCTTACGAGTCCTGCTACAGCATTTATAACACCTGTTCCACACTGGGGGCAATTCTACAGTTCACATTTTAAAGAGCATACAATAGCTGACTTCAAAAGAGAAAAAATGCTCCAAACCTTCATAAAAACAGTACATAGACAACTAATGACCTTTCTTCCACAAAATGCAGCCCCCAGATTTCTTTCCAGGCGGAAAAGGCTTTGCTGAGGCTGCTTTGCTTCAGTGGCTGGCTCTGCATTTTAAACTTGTATATTCCTGGAAGTCATGGCTCTCTGAATAACTAAAATGTACCGTAAAGCTGGCCTGCCCTTTTCTATTTCAATCAAAATCCTTTCTATATGTTAATAAACTCTGCTGTCAGTGCCGAACATCACACACATTAGTTTCTGACAAAAGGGTGTCAGACTAGTTTTCATTTTCCATGTGGCATTAACACTGCAGAGCCACCCCACCTCCCTTCCCAGCAGAGACAAGCCCCAAAGACACCAGCTTCCCAGTAAGGCCTGGATATCATTAATTCTCCACCAGCAACCGCAGGCAGGAACAGGAACCGCGACTGATTCATCACTGCACAGGCATCTGCACTACCTTTCAGGAGCAGGAGACAGAGCAAAAAAAAAAAGAAGCAGAATAATCTAATTTTTTTCTGCTTAACACTGAAAAATGCTGAAAACCAAGAGCATAAGGCTAACTTTTTTAATACAAACTGTAATAAATTGCTTAAATAAATTTCCATAATGTCTGCTCCCCCCCTTAACCCCATCAATGAAGAAAGCTCAGAAGGTCAGCCAGGCTAATCCTTGAAACAGAAGCTCTGTGCAGGCAAGAAAAAAAAATCTTCCTTTGGTGTTGCTGTGGAGGATTACAGAGTTTCTAAAATCCTTAACAGGACAGATGGGGAATCTGCTTCAAATGCGAATCCAGTCCCAAACTGAATAGCTCCAATAAGGACTGAGCAAAAATAAAAAGCAATGTACTAGACCAACATAATTCTTAATACTAATTTATTACATATTTACTAGGGAGACTTGCATAGCAACAGAAATTGCCAGAGCTGGATAGGAATGCGTCTCAAAAGACAATGGCAAAAAAAAAAATACAAACATTTTTTCAAAATACAGCACTTTTGAGTTCATTTGACGGAATGGCATTCTCCCATCACAAGCTGTAGCCATCTGCAGCACACAACTGCACAGAAAACCGCCGTCATGCCTCCTCCCTCCCCTGGGGGGCGCTGGAGCATGGCTGTAGCACTTGCTGTCGCAGGGAGTCCAGCCGCCCCACCTGCAGCGCCTCCCGCAGGGCCTGGAAGAAGCGGCTGTAGTGGTGGAGATTGTGGAGCATGAGGAGCACGCCGGCCAGCAGCTCGTTGGTGACCAGGAGGTGGTGGACGTAGGCGCGGGTGTGGTTCCTGCAGCAGTAGCAGGAGCAGCCTGGCCTCACGGGGTTCAGGTCCTCCCGGTACCTGAGCACACGGCAGCCATCGATCAGAGCTCTACATCCGCACGGCCCTCCCCTCCCGCGCGTGGTTCCCTAACAAAGACACTCCCCCTGGAGGAGGCGGGGGTTCGGTACGCGAAGGGAGAGAGAGGGACTCTGTTGCTGTCAGAAGAAACTGCAGAAGACTTTCAGGCCCACAGCAACACAGGGGAGGCAGGAAAACGGAAGCTGAGAGCGAGAGGCAAGAGACAACCTCCATATCTCAGGAGCTCAAAAGACAGCGGACAGCTAGCTGGTCCACAATTTTCAAAACCTGCTCCAGACAACCCGGATTCTCTTTAAATGCTACAGATAACGGGCTTTGAAGTCTGCTTCCCCGCTGATTAGAATCAGCTCCCACGGTCGGTCCATATCACCCAGTAGGGTGGGCGTGAGGCCTGCAGCCCCCCAGCCAGGCCGGGACCCTCACCCTGCAGAGTTCTCAGCGCCGTCTGATTTCTTTTCCTGGCGAACCCGAATTCGCTACAATGGGGCAGAGCGGTGGCTCTGCGGCTCAGGATCTGCGCCCGTGGCTGGAAGGTTGCCGGTTCGTATCCCGCGGGCGGCAGAGGAATCGTACTCTGTTGGGCCCCTGAGCAAGGCCCTTCACCCCAACTGCTCCAGGGGTGCCGTATAAATGGCTGACCCTGCGCTCTGACCCCCAGCTTCTCTCCCTGTCTGTGTGTCTCATGGAGAGCAAGCTGGGGTCTGCGAAAAGACGAATTCCTAATGCAAGAAGTTGTATATGGCCGATAAAGTGATCTTATCTCCTTATGCTACCCTCTGTCCCGTTTCAGGGTGATGCGCCCGCTCTCCCCCGAGGGCTCACCTGGCGTCTCTCAGGTTCATCTCGAAGGGCGACCCCCGTCCCCGCCCCTCAGCGTCGCCCGCCCCGTCGCCTTCCTGCGCGCCGGCCTCCTCCTCGGTCTTCAGCGCGCCATTTCTCTCCAGCACTGCGGGAAAGAGAAAGGTCCCAGCCGGGCCTCAGTACCGAATGACGGGCAGGTATCTCTGAGCCCCCCGTCCCGATTGCCAATTTTATGCAATGGTGACAGTCGCTTTGAAGTGGTTCTGCCCCCCCTGCCCAGCTCCCGGGAGGCATCGAGCGACTTTGTCCCAGTCATGATTTTGACAAGCCTTTGATCCCTGCGAGCAGTACTATCCCTTAGTGAGCCCGTCACAGTGCCCCTCTCTATTAATGTGGATCAGGAAGGGGCAGATCAAGAACCCCTCCTTGTGGCTTCTGCCACCACTCTTGTCTAAACGGGAGTCTATTCGCAATCTGGCGCCTTTTGCTTTCGAGATATAAACCCCTGAGATTTATTGCTGTGTGAAGTCATCAGTTTTGCAAAGGGCAGCATACTGTGTGATCCAGAGGCCGCGACACAAAAACATCAGGGGAAAAACCGAAAGCACGGGAAACGATCTTCCTGATGTAGCGGCGAGGCTTAATAATAAGGCAGAATTAAGTGTTTCTGAGCTTCCCAAATGAGGCCCCATTTCTCTGTTCATCTCTGTGGTGCAGCCACAGAGAGACCATTAGTGCAGGGTGATTTAAGGTCCTAGGACAGCTCCCAAAGGGGGATGCACTTAGCTAAGCCTGGCTATCATGATCAATGGTCATCCATTGGCGCCTATCTGTCTAGGGAGTGCCAGTTGGACATCTGGACTGCATTACTAAGTGTCAGGAGTAAGTGACTCATATCTCACCGTGATCAACCAATCAGGGACTGGTAGGGCCGAGTAACCCACGTGGGACTCTGATGCCCATGGAACTTTCAGCCAATCAATGAGCTGAAGTTCCTCCAGGTAAAAACAGGCAACACAGAGAGCCTGTGAGATTCAGAAGGGGAGATTCAACAAGATTCAGTAAGATTCAGGAGATTCAGTGGAGAATTCTGTGGACTGTTCTAAAGGGAATTCAAAGGAGAATTCCAGGGCAGGACAGCCCAGGAGCAGAAGGCTCCCAAGGGCAGGACATTCTCGCAGCGCGCCTCCTGACCATCCTGAGACTCAGCCCGGACAACCACGGAACGGCCAGTGTGTCCGAGTGCCAGAACTTTCCTTTGTTCTAAGAGTCTAGAATGGAGGTTGCCAGAGAGTAACCAGCAGCAGGCCTCATGAACAGGTCGGAACTGTGGACAGCTGAATCACTATTCAGAACTAGCGCTTCATCAGGAACGAACCGGTCCTCTTCCTGACTTGCTGGGACCCACAGTCATCTTTTCTCCTGTGCACAAACTTTGCTAGTTAAAACCAACACTAACTAGCCGGTCAGTGAGCATCAGCAGCGCACCGTCGCAAGCCGCACAGCACAGCCTGGCACGGAGCCAGAGAGCGCGGATTGGACAGCAACAGCCTGCAACTGTTTCTTTGTGCCCGCAGGAGATCTGAATCCCCAAAGATTGGATGAGTATTCAACTTCACTGCATTACAGCTTGAGAATTCAATTGTTATCCCAACCAGTTGATATCAATTTAATTCCTAAGAGTTATGTACTTGTTTTGAGTATCTAATGTAGAAGTTATAACCAAGTTCATTTACGAAACGGTCTTAATGAATGATATACTGAACGTATGTCCTCTTGATATATGTAACTCTTTGTAACTGATTGAATATATACCTTTTGTATTCTGATAACCCTCTCGATAAGATCTGTTAGGTTTATATGCATATTCTATGTATTAATAAATGTATCCTCGTGTATTAGTACCTGTGTGTGTGCGTTGTTTGAGTTATGTCGCATGGTTGGATTCTAAAGCCATCAAAAGAATCAACTTTGTGATTTACTGCTACAATTAATAATTGTCACAGTAAATGCCCAAACCCTACAGAACTGGTGCCTTCAGAGAGCCACAACGTTACATTTATGGCGTCCCTGAGTGGCTATGATTACATATTTGGCGTCCCTGAACGGCTATGAAACATTACACTGAAGTTGAAAGGACTAGAACTGGAGGACCAATAAATGTTAAGAATTAAAGCATCTAAAGTAGGTTTCTGGGAAATTGTCAAATTCCTAACTGTCTGTTCTGGCTGGTTTTAACTTTCCTCTGTTCCTCTGGGCTTCTCTGTCCTTCGCCTTGAGGTTTTTTTCTGTGCATCCGAGACAAGCTGGTCTGGTTCATTCTGTCATGTTGACAGAGGCTGATCATGTTTTCTCAATGAGTCACAATGAATCACTCCCTTTTTACCTCAGTTTCCCCATTAGCAGATGACAAGTCAGGTGTCTGAGGATTTTGTCCAAAGCAATTGACATCTGTTCCCCTTTCTTGTTGAACTGGGCATGTTACTGGATCTCCAGGGAAGCACCTTGATCAATGCTGCAACAGCAGTGTCTCACCTGGGATAAAAAACCCTCTACAACCCACAGGAGTCCAGTGCTCTTACCACTGCTGCCCAATAATTATGTTTAATTATATAGCTGAAGAACTACATTGCAGTTATCTTTCTAATTACTCAGCAAAATTCAGAAGGCAGCTGGAGTTTCCACCCTTCCAGTGCTCTCACAGCAGACGCCAATGAATCAAAATTTCATTAGCGCGTCTTTTTTTTATGATCCAGAAATGAACGCCAGAGTAATTGATGACTGACGTCAGGAAATAATACAGGGGGGTCTGTGTTGCTTCTTCCCTCAGAGTTGGATTGAACAGAAGCTGAAAACGCACTTGGACAGTTGACGGTGTAGAAAGAGCAGTCAGGAAGAACAGGTCGGACTGCGAAGAACACTCCTGGGCTCGAAAGGACACCTGCGGCCATTCTGCACGCACATCAAGCATGGCCAGTTAATCCTGGAAGTCCTACGCAGGCAAAAATATTAACAAATACTCTGAGCACGCCGGCGAGCGTTTTTCACGACGGCATCAACATGCCTCCCCTGAATGAAGGGAGAACCCATCTAGCCGCAGTGCTCCAACACAAATCTAAATGCAAAGCCTTCCATCCTCTGGTACAGGCTAGCTGCAGGGCAGAGGCTGAAATAAACCATAGAACCATGTAGTGTAAAAGAAAGGCAGTTCTGTGTTTCAGGGCCTGCCCTCCCTGACCGCTATCCAGCGGAAGGCTCACAGCCTGCTCTTGCTCTCTGGAGAGCCGGTCCTCCTGGTCCAGACTGCCGGCGCAGACGGCCGTGAAGAGCTCTGCACACAAAGAGGGTGGCGTGTGGGTGGGGATCCCCGGTTAACAGCAGCGCTGACCAAGGTCATAAGGATAATCAGCCGGCTGCCAGATGAGAGGATAGTGACATAGGAAATTCACCCTGTGCCCAATCAGGGAAACTTATTTAGAATACAAAGGAATATTTACAAAGGCTACTCACCTGGCAGCCGGTCAGTAATATTTATAAAGGGCTATTTAACATGGCAGCTGTGGATAGCGGGCATACATAACGTTAATTCACTTGTTTTTCCCAGCTGGGTGAACATCCGCTATAAATATTCCCTTCTGGCACCCTGGAGAATATCGTCCTCATCTCCATTTACCAGGCAAGCGGGTCAAACAGAGTTAAATGCCATAAATACAGATTCTATGCCTACCACAACTATGAGCGTTAAAAAGCACATGGAAGTTATTTAATATTAATTCTTGATTGAAAAACGTCAAACCAGACAACTGGCTTCCAGGGCAACAGATGCCCAGGAGTAAAAACAAAAACCTACGACAGAAGCAGGCAGGCTGGGAATTGTAAGAGATGTGGAGCGAGAAAGCCAGGAAACAGCTGGGGCCACTGTGACCACGCCCCTCTCCCTGAGGCTGTGCTCTAAGTGGCTCAGAAGGGATTCCAGAGTCTCCGCCCACACATGCCTTGTTCTCACAGAGAAGGACAGGGGCTGAACGGCTCAGCTGACGAGTCTCTCCCTTCATTGAGCCCAGACCCAGGGGACAACCAGAGCTGTACTTTAAGGCAGTTTAAGTAACGGCAGGCGTTAATTAGAGCGAAGTGTTGTTTCATTCCTAAACTACGAGACTTGCCTATCTCTTTCTAACTAAGAAGCCTGAAGACTTATTTCTTTGGCTGGTACTACAAAAAAAAATGAGCCACTGCTTGCCAGGTGCTTCTCCTCCAGGGGGCACATGTGTGGAGCACGGGGCTCAGGTGCAACAGGAGGAGATACAAACCCACGACTGACCAGAGAAGGATGGAGGAAGGCATGGGGGTCTAAACACTGGCCAGGGAAGGTCCGAGGTTGGGTCAGAGAAACTGAGAGATCACCAGACAAACACCTCATCCTTTATTCTGCATACTACAGTGGCACCAACATGTTGTAAAATGTGCATGCAGGGAGGCAGTGTGCTGGTGGGGGTAGTGAAAGACAGCTGAACTTCCTCTACAGCAGCTGCAGCGAATACAGCTGTAGGTTTTCACATTCCTGTGTCCCCACTACAATGACAGCGGCCAATGGCGTCAGAACGCCATTTCACGAGCTTGTGACTCTCTAGCAGTCGTGGTTTCAACAGGATTGGCAGGAAGAATGTTTCGGCAATTCGGCCACCAGCATCCTGTACATGACAGGAAGTGACAGGCGCCGCTGTCAGTGGATTGCTATAGTGAGGTCAGTCACTGACAGCGATATTAACCTGGGAGCAGAACTAGGAGCTGGAACGAGAAGGTCGTTCTAATCCGGCCTGACAGCTGGAACAGCAGGACAGGTACCGGACACCTGGGACTGACTCCTTCACTCAGCAATAATCAGACATCCTCAACACCGGGAGGAGACTCTGTCTTGGCAGTAGAAAAGCAAAATAATCAAACTGCTTTAGGGAACAGACAAGTGATAAAAAATTAAGCATCGAAGGACCGAGGGCTTTTCAAATCAATAATGATTTAGACATCAGTAGGCCTGCAATAAATTTAAACTCGAGCAGAGCCTACTGCACAGGGAGTTCTGAATGCCTTGACAGCATTAGCATGTTATACATTAAAAGTCCTTCTTACCGCGTATAATATTTTCACTCAGTAAAAAAAAGTTCAACATGGACGCAGACCTGTCTGGCGTGCAGTACCTTCTCTCTCCGGGTCGGGCTGGAAGTCGTAGCTGAAGCTGAGGGCGCAGCCTCGCTCGGTCACCTCATACGGGAAGAAGCCCTCGAAGAGGTCAACTCCAGCCCTGACACAGTCCAGCACCTCATCTGGGCGGCCCACCCCCTGCAGCAGCCTGTAACACACACAACCCAGAGACATGGGCACACCCACACAGCACATCAGTATAACCTACAAGGTACACATATATAACCACACCCACACAATCTACCTCTATTGCCACGCCCACATGGCCACACCCACACGACACACCCCTATAGCCACACCCACACGACACACCCTAAAGACATGCCCACTTGGACACACAGAGGTCAAACATGGCCACGCAGCCTGCTAGACAAAACCAAGCCTGATTAAACCCTTTTCCTGAGCAAGGGAGACTTCTGCTATACAGTGCTCTTTCGGGACAGCTGCCTTTACCAGTCTGAACTAAAGCCATTCTTTTTGTTAATGAGGCTATTAAATGAAATTGTGAGCTCAGTGAAGATGATACGCCAGGGGAAAGCAGGAACACACTGTACCTCAGTGGAATTATAGCTCCGAGAACACGGTAGAAGGCACTACAATCCTTGTGCCTTTCCAGCAAATTAAAGCAGATCTTCAAGAACACTGTGTGTCAGTATTTGCAACCTTGCAGAATAACAGCTGCACTCAAAGCCCAATTTGAAAGGCCTCTGACATAAAAGGGTAGAGACTAAAATATCTGTAACTTTACAGCATGACGGTTACCTTTGTGTCAAGGCTGAGCAAATAATATCACAGACCACCGCACAGAGAAACATCCAGTAGATCGTTTTTCATGCGCTGAAATATTGTATAGCAAAAATGTGGTATGAAAAAAAACGATTACACTCAACACTGTACTGCTGTTCTAAACAAAATGGAGAACTGTGGAGGCATTCTACATGGGAAGGTGAAAATGATGCAACCAGCAACAAAGGAAATACTACGGATGCACGCGAGGATGACGAGGGTTAAATGCTTCCATCCTGTGCAAAGTTGACCTCTGTGAAGAACAATTAAAGTCTTCAGGAATGCAAACGCAATGTATCCCCTGCTGCTGCCCTCAGCATGCAATCAAGCACTTCAGTGTACATGGCTATTAATTCAACCCATTTATAAAATGATGCACGGGAATAGTTTCTGTACCCTTATCTTGCACAACCTTACAAAATGAATGGTCCTACCAGGAGCAGATTTCACCCCTTTCTCTTGTATGTAATGAATCAATTCCATTTTAGCCATCTAAAGAAAGACCACTTCATTATTTTCATTGGCTGCTCTCTGCACATTCCCAAAGTAATGCACATTCAGATTGCAAAATACAGGTTAATGAGGATGAACTCTTCCACCATTTTTAGAAGAAGACTGCCCAATAATTGATTCTGCATGACAGAAAAACACCAAGAACCTACTACCCCTTCCAGTAAATGGGTACTACAGGCCCTCTCTGCAGGCTTCCTAAGTGTGACCCCAGAACCTGCACATGGAGTTTGACTGCTGCATCCGGGTCACACCCAGCAGAGGTCAGTTTCTCTCTGCCACACTCCAGAGACCCATGGGCCAATGAATAATGTCTGATAATAGAGCTCTGCATGTTCTCTCTGACCTTAAAACAAAATCAATTATCCCCCAGTCCAGGCTCCATTAAAACCCTCAGCACTCCGATTCTGAAAATGAGTCGACAACGGTAACCTTTATCCTCTTCACTTAACCACCTTCACCCCAGCGAGGGGAAGCAGTTAATAGGCACTAATGGGAGTCAGCTCTCCAATATCTCCCTGCTCGGCAGGACAGGTGACAACCCCGGAGACCACTCTACAGATTAACCCTCCTGGAGGCTTTAAAAGCAGCTTAGTGAGTTGCCAGGTTTCCTGGGATGCCAGCTGTGATAATACCATAAACACAGCACACAGTTTTTAACATGCATTGCAAAATAAAAGAAAAGCATCTTTCTTTGGCCGGTATTTATGTTGTACAGACCTCCAAAAGAACCACATTTAACAGAAGAAGATAATGAGCAGAAAGGTTGAGAAAGTTAGTTTCTTTCAGCGACTGACATGCAATAAGAACATCTTGACTGATGCCGAGTGGTCCCTCATTACAAGACAATGGAATAAAAAGAGGATCTGACCTAAATGCATCGTTATTAACACAATAAATTATCCGCCACCCAGTACTCGTCTGACGAGTGTTGTAAGATGCTGGCAGTAGTCGCTGTACCTCGGCTTGTCTTCCGGGAGCTCGGCAGTCACTGCAAGGAGCAGCGCGTTACGGACCCCTGCACTCATGGCACACGTCTGGAACCCGTCCAGAACGAACCCGGCCACGGGCCTCTTGGCTGTCTCCCTGGCTGAGCGGATCCTCTCCTCAAGGATGTCTCCACCTTCCACAACTCCCAAAATCTCAGCTTTGCTCAACTCCTGTAAAACAGGCAAAACCCAGGTGCAGAGAATGAAGCTTCAGTCTGGTTACTTACCAGCCTAGGGCAGGATGTAAACCTGCAGCCCCCTGCATCACACACACACAATGCTTTGGGGAAGGAAAAAAAGTCAGTAATCAGTACTGTTTGTGTTAATATGTGCTCATGGATACACAGTATCAGTACAGTCACTGTGGCTACAACACCACTACTTTCAGCTCATCTCCCACACTCTTATCTCAGAAGGCTGGTCTGCACTTGGATGAAAAAAACTCATTAAATAGCACAGTCAGTAGTACTGGGATACTTATTGAATAAATCTAATGAAGAAGAAACTAAGAAGCTCTGTAACATTTTTGCAATTCTGATAATGATGTGAATGGAATTAACTGTCTTTAAACCAGCTTGTCTAGATCTAATTACACAGCTCAGGGAAGGTCAAACAGTGCTTCCTGCACGCCAGATAAGCACAGCCCTGGGGTGACTGCAAGTGTGGATGGGCTGAGCTCATGGTGCCCCCCGTACCTCACTCCTGTGGTGCAGCTGAAGGCATTCGTCCAGAAAGGCCAGGCTGCGGTCCACGGCCTTCCTGGCTCTCTTTCTGGAGGTGCCCGGCTGCCGCGTGTCTCCGTCCGCCATGCTGTGGTACCAGTCCGGCTTCACAGCAGCCTGCAGCGCCATGAACCGCGAGGGCGTCAGCTCAATCCGGCCCCCACTACCCCACACGGACACCGTCTACGGGGGCACAGGCACGGGAATCCACATGACCGGGGGGCACGCCCACAGGAATCCGCATGACCGGGGGGCACGCCCACAGGAATCCGCATGACCGGGGGGCACAGGCACGGGAATCCACATGACCGGGGGGCACAGGCACGGGAATCCACATGACCGGGGGGCACGCCCACAGGAATCCGCATGACCGGTGGGCACGCCCACAGGAATCCGCATGACCGGTGGGCACGCCCACGGGAATCCGCATGACCGGGGGGCACGCCCACGGGAATCCGCATGACCGGGGGGCACGCCCACGGGAATCCGCATGACCGGGGGGCACAGGCACGGGAATCCGCATGACCGGGGGGCACAGGCACGGGAATCCGCATGACCGGGGGGCACAGGCACGGGAATCCGCATGACCGGGGGGCACGCCCACTTGCCAAAACAAGGACTTCGGTATATACATTGTTTCCCTCTCAAAATGAATTCACACCACTGGGCCCTGCCTGTTCAAACCTGTCCTGAGCTTGAGCTTGCTCACACAGGTGAATTCTGACACGTTTGTGTAAAGAACTCAGGCTCCAAGCCCGAGCCCCATTCAGCAGACAGCAGTCTGCACTCACTATGCACGGCAATAAAAGAAAAAAATGAAGAACGATACTTGAAATAACATGATTTTTATTAGCATCACTTACTGACGGGTTCTCATTACTGCAGAGCCATTTTATAGAACTGTCTGGACAAGACTGTCTATTAAGTAACTTTTATTCAATGAACAAAACTCTTCTCTAAGTGGCAATAAGACCCCTAGTTTAATAAGAAGGAATCTTAAAAAATTATCATTACCCGAATCATCCTGCAAAGTTCTGTAGCCTACAACACACTTTTAATCTGTTTCCAGGAGTGACCATCATGACAAGGATCAAGTCAGTGTGAAAAGGACTTACCTTGTTGGTTACATAACCTGCAGGGCAGGGAGCAGCAGGGTCATGCAGAGAGCAATACAGCACGGTGTCGTGCAAGCCTGAGTTGCAGAAGGACATCAAGACAATTGGGTCAGAAACAGAGATGCTTTGCCTTTAACTGTAACAAAATAATGCTGTGTGTGCAAACGTCAATCACAAAACATGCTTGAACCTTGCAAGTACTACCTTCTTCAGACTCACAAAGCATAATCTGGAACCTGGAGGCATTCTTCAGGACAGAAAACCAACTTTTTCTATTCTTTCTTATTGCAAGATTAGGGACCGTTTTTTGTTTTTATGGAAAGGAGTATTGCCAAGATAAATTTTGCTGGTGCAAACACTGTAACAGTATGGCAAGATGCATTTCCATACTTTAGAAATTTGCTAAGTTAGTCATCTTTTTAGTCCATGATTTGTTGTTCTTTATAGGTTTTTTGTGCTGCCGATTTTGTTAGTATATTTCAGAATTTGTAATGTAATTTAAATGTTTTTTATATTGAGGTGAAGATTTCCTTTTACCTGCAAACTTCCTGGCTCCTTCTTTTAACTCTTCCAACACTTCCTGGTGTTCTGCCCTTCATAAAGGAAACAAAAAAGAAATTGCCTGAGTGACATCGCAACTCCAGGAGTGCTAAAAATGAAGACTCAATAACATCTCTGCTATTCAACATTCTACATGAACCAAGAACTGTGTCACATGGCAGGGAATGAGAAAGATAATATGCCAAAATCTGGCAAATCTCACAGGGTGGCGAGAGTCAGCTGGGCGGCGGCGGGGAGGGAGTCCAGCGTGCGGAGGGTGTCGTGGGTCAGGTGGGGGACCGATCCGCAGCGCGTGGGCAGCAGGCAGCCGGGCACCTCCACACTCCTGTCTCCGTTCCTGCCCAGCTGGGACAGGACCCCCAGGCGACAGCCCTGCACCACTCGGGAGACGTCCAGCTTCATCACGCAGGCCGACTACACGAGGGCACCGCCTGCAGAGACAGCCACGTTCAGACACGGGAGACACTGCCGTAACCTCACACAGCTGTGCTCCAACAAGACATACCGCACCATCAAAGCGCCGACTACTAGACTTAAAAAGAGCTTCTACAGCACGTCGCATCCTTCGCTCTTAACTGTGCATTCCTTCAACACAGCCAGAGTGCAGATGTTTCTACAATGTGTTTATTGTTCCATTTGTACTTATTGCCCTGTTTGTCTATACATACTGTCACTAATTATGTCCTGTTTTGCAGCGTACTGTCTGCATTGTGTTGTCTGCTGTACTTTGTACAGTGGGACAACGGCGCAAACAAGAATCACACTGTACATGTGGGAGCTAAACTCCTCTACACAGCAAGAATCACAGGGACCGCTTCCTAGCCACCCAGACACAGCTGATGAAAGCAGTGCAGACAGAGTGTAGAAGGCTGTTTTACACATGAAGGTTTCTCATTGATGAAGGCAAGAAGCTGCAGGGAAAATCTAACGTTTGTGGTTTTGTTAGCGAGCCCATTGTGGCTATCTGAAATAAACATCAGTGCTTAAATGCAACGCCTTCTACTCTGTAGAGCATGGTCTGCGTTATTTTCCCGTTTAAATCACATTTTACATGTTCACCTTCCTGTTAAACCTCAATATCCAATATCCATATCTATAACTATTAGTTTTAGTAAACAGTAAAGTATAGCAGTTCACTTCATACACAAACATTACAGAAGACAAAGGAAAGCACAGTATCACATAGTGCGTTGCAAGAAAAAAATACAATAAAAACGTACCTTTTCCTTTTTGCTGGAACCTGCTGGTCCAAAAAGTCCAAACACCAATTATACTTTTTTGTAGGGAGTCGAAATTATCATAAAATAGCAATGCTTGGTACTTTTCTCTACCAAAGGGAGGATATTATCATTCAGACTAATACTGTCAAAAGTATGCTAAAAATGTGTTCAATAAAATGTTTGTCACAAAAGCCGGTCACTTCGAAGTAATATACTGGTCCAAGAAATATACACACAACAGCGTGACTGTCCACTGTTTCAATTACAGATCAATAAAAGTAAGCACTCGTGGATAAAAACAGGACAAAACATGCAGCACACAAGAGAGTTTCTTCTTTCAGAGTATTAAAGTCAAAAATCAACCCAAACTCCCCGGTATTCATTTAAAATCCACACATTTTATTCAAATTTGCTTACCTACCTCGCCGTCGCAGTTTTATGACCACACCGCTGATATACGTCATCACCACGGGCGCTAGACTCGCCATGTGGTTTCCTGCTCCTAGCAGTAACAGACAGCATCTGCTGCAGGTACCCAGCAGAGATACATATAAAAAGAAAATATGATACTATATAAAGTATTATAAATCGATACAGTTTCTGTTTAAAATACTGGTTATCTTGTTTGGAAAGGACTTGTATAGTGACGAATAATGTGACAGTTTTTGATAAAACACACAAAACCGTAATCTCCAGGAAAGAAGTGTTACACCTTTTGAAGAGGACCTAAAAAAACAGTTAAACAATAAAGTGTACATCGAAGTTTAAAATTAGAAAGTGTAAAGAGCCACTACAGACCTTTTCAAACACAATTGCACAGAAAGGTAACAAGTACCAGCATTTTAAATGTTTTAATTTAAATTCAGGATATATAAAGGAATGAGCATATATTTTAACACTTTAAATGTGTTAAAAATGGCCTATGTAATATATCAGGAAATTATTCCAGTAATTCCATTATTGCTTACTCACATAGTTTCACATCAAGCCGATACAAATGCGTGCTTATGAGTTTTATTATTACAGTACACATCATGTTTCGTTGTACAGTACAATTCAGTCTAATGAAGGCGTTGATCTTTTCAGTATGAATCATGTCAACGTAGCGGATCTCTTCAGAAATAACAACGAAAGACGCAGCAGAAGGTTCAAGCGGAAACTTTGCTGAAAATACAATTAAAACTGAGAACAGGAGGCACTTTTTATGTCAACAGCTACCCGGCTATGTTGTTGAAGCCTGTACCCCGGCTTCTTTCAAGAAACACCCTGGATCAATTAACTACTAACTGCCAAACACAGTTGACTGAGAGATGGTTTGTGAAGGTACCCAGGGGTTCGTGTTTTAATTTCGTGGCTAATATATACCTAAATCATTCTGCAAACTAAGAGAACAGAAAACCGCAGCTGTTTTGACGTTCAATTCCACTGTGGGCAGCTGTCCGTTACTATAGTTACCAACCGACGCTTCTGGAGGGGCAGAGCAGGATCATGGGACTTGTAGTTCATGTGAAGGTTTACTCTCGCTTGACCTAAAGGAGCCAGGTTGACTAATGAACTACAATACCCGTTAGCCCCCTGACCCGAGAAAGTAAGAAAAACAGGGTATCTCATCCACGGGCACAACATGATGTGATACGGTCGACAGTTTATTTCGTCGTTGCTCCTGAAATATGAAAATGTTTCCGAACTCTGCTAGCAAGTTCTAGGGTTGCATATTTGGCGCACAAACGTAGTACAGTATTATGTGCTTGGAAAACCGAAGAATACTAATGAATAACGTGGGGCACTACCCAGAGCTCTTTCGATGGAAGAGACTCACGAAATCCAAGACGCCAGTACAAAAGGTAACTCCCAGAGTGTCTTCTCTCTAACTGCACCGTCCTATTACAGCGCATAACCTTATGATTTTTTGTCACGTATACGTAATAGTGAGACGCGAAACTTTCTGACGCAAAAATATTTTCAATTACCATACGAACACGGTACCATCGGAGGATGATTGTTACGGCCTGGATTATAAATAATAATAATCTCCCATCTAAAGTGGGAAAAAAACGTTTCCCGAGACTCGTTTTTACCTGGAAAAATATTTAAAATACGTTTATAAGAAAGACTTTGTTGTACCAGTCACCTGTATGTATGTACTGTATACACACCAAAGTGTTATCTCCAAACTTTTCGTAAAAAAAGTTTAAAGAAAAACTCTATAATAACTTAAATGAGGTTGGTAACCTTTGATAAAATAGTAGTTTCCCCTCTTGTTGATAAGCGCGACTTCATTCACCCCGTGTTTGGGACAGGCTTAGACTCGAGGAATCCTAAGAAAAACCAGCACAATTTCTCGAGATTAAGTAACACTTCATACAGAGGCCGGATGATAAAGATCACTTTATAACCCTCAAGTGCGCTGCCTGACTCTTATGGGGAAACCTTGGGTTTCATTGACCTCCAAGGTATTTTTGCATTTCTGCAAAGGCATAGAAAGTAATTTAAAATCACAGAAGAAAATATGGTAATCTAAAAAATATATATATTGTCATCTCATAAAACGCTATGGAATAGGTTTGTTTCCAGAGAAAAAAAATATCCTGAGTGAAAAGTAAAAAAAATATATACTTTTACATTTAGAATCAGTCTATGCAATATATTTTTGTCAGATATCGTCATCATCACTACAAAACAAAGCATGTCTGGTTGCACCGTGTGTCGATAATGCATTATTTTCTTTTCACTAAAATATTTAGGTGCAGTTAAAGAATGACGACATTGATCACTGGATGAAGGTGAGGACTGATGGAAGGGCAACTGTTATGTTTGAATCTGAATTGATTGTGTAAACCTTTCTTTAAAAAAATTGTATTGCATTCAACCTCAATGATACAGCCAGCATTTTTTTTTCCGGTGCTACACTGTGTGATATTTACAGCGATGTGTAAGTATTATACTGTACGTTTGATTTCTAATAGTGAAACCTCTTCTTGCTACCATCAAGCTGTTGTGACAGAATAAGGAAATGGTAGTCAGTTTTTCCAGTGAGCCCAGATGGTTACACACCTGTGTTTTTCTGCAGAGGGTTGAAGCTGCCTCAGAATTTGCTGTGTCGGAAGTATTTTCGCTGCATAAGCCTGTTGGGAATTCGAAGTTTAGAGGTCATGCAATGGCATTGGAGAGCACAGACCAACTGCAAGATCATGATGATGCATTCAATGAAGGTGGGGGGCTTATCCTTCTTGAGGGGCATGTGACTGTACAGTTAAGGACATAAATACAATCAGCAGTACAAATAACATCAGCAGTACTGTACTGAGGGAGGCATTTTCTCTAAATCATGCTATAAGAAGTGTAAAGACAAACTTTAATAACAAGTAAAATACTTCCATCCATTTTCTAACTGCTTCTTAATCAGGGTCTCTTGGGAACAGGAGCCTATCCTGGCATGCACGAGTAAAATAGAGGCTTTCTGATTTGCTTTTAATTTGATATTTTTACTTTGATAAGTGGAGTATGTCATAAGTGCAGTATGTCTGCGTGCTGATCCGAGCAGACCTCAGTGACGTGTGATTTCTCTCCCAGCCCAGACCTTGCTGAGCGAGTGGGTGAACAGCAAGCTCAGGCTGGACCTGGAGACAGAAGATGAAGATGGGCTGGGGCACGTGTGTGAGACAGAGCGTTCAGAACCAGCTCCACATGTCCGGGACGGCCCAGATTTCCTACGCTATGACAACTTCGATGGTATAGCAAGAGAGAGATGCACGTCGCGCACTGTGTTCAAATACTTCCACGGCGCATTAAAGGAAGTACTCCTTCTGCTCACTGTGATTTTGATTGTGAGACCTTAGGAGCTCACAGCAGGATTATAGAAAATATAGTGCTGCTTATTTTGAAGCCAAAATAATGATGACAGTTGTTGGCATCCAGGCTGAGATAGAATTTAAGATGATTATATACGTATGCTGATAAGACATGCTCTATTTATCAAACTATGCAAAAGACCTTCCTCTAAAAGAGTGCACACTTGAATCAGAAACTGTGTCTCACCAGACTGTGTCTCTCTCCCTCAGACCTCTATTCCCATTTGGAGCAGGAGGCAGAGAGTTCCGCTGTGCACAGCTTTCTGCAAGATCTCATGGAGAAGGAAGTAGTGGAGTCTGGGGTAATGGATGACCTCAGAATGGACACAGAAAGGAAGCGCCGGAGCGATCCAAGAGTCACCATGGAGGTTAGACACCGGCAGGTTAGTGATGGATTAACATACTTATGGAAGTTATTGCTTTAAAAAGGAAGAATGCACTGGCGACCCATGTGACTTATATATTGTTTTGAGGGTCTTATTATATTATTGTCCTCTGATTACCAACAGAGTTCTGCACCAGATGTGCACAAGGCTTGTAGTCAGAGTCCCTGCTCACAGAAAAAAATGTATGGAAGCACATGTGCACAGACTCAGAGACACACTCAGTGACACTAACAGACACACACACCAGTCACACTCAGAGACATTGTCGGACACACTAAGAGACACTGACAGGCGCACAGACACACTGACAGGCACACACCAGTCACACTCACAGACATTGTCAGACACACTAAGAGACACTGACAGGCACACAGACACACTGACGAACACACACGCAGACACACGCAGACACACGCAGACACTCTGACAGGCACACACTCAGACACACTCTGACAGGCACACACTCAGACACACTCAGACACACTGACAGGCACACACGCAGACACACACTGACAGGCACACACTGACAGACACACATGCAGACACACACGCAGACACTCAGACACACCGGCCCCGGGTCGCGCTCCCCGCTCCACTGTGCTGTGTGTGGGCAGGTGAAGGAGAGCCGTGCGCGGCGAGAGGCGGAGCAGGAGCGGCGGCGCCGGGACAGCGCCCTCCAGAGGGAGGCGCGGGCCGCAGCGCAGCGCCGCCTGCAGGAGGAGGAGCGGAGGAAGAGGCTGGAGGCACAGCGGCAGGAGGAGCTCATCCAGAGGGAGATGGTCCGGCTGCGCAAGGACATGGCCGAGAAGAGGAGTGTCGCAGAACTGGCCAGACAGATGTGGGTGATCCCATTCGACTCCGTCCCTCGGCCATCTGTTAGTCAGGCCTGCTGTGTCTTTAATCTGTGGAGCTGTGAGCGCTGATGGACGTGTGAGCAGCTCAGAGTCAATAAGGAGACTGAAAACTTACAGAAGAGACGTAATTCCACAAACTGCCACACTGGCGAGCTTAAGAAGAGCAAAATCTAACTGGAAGCAATAGATCCTGATTTTAGTTCATGGTGCCTTTAGGTGTTGTGTAGCAATGCTAGCTGCAGTATACTGTATGGCTTTAAATATAAATTTGGATAATAATGTATTTAGAAGACACCGATGTGGTGCTTTTTAAGGCTGTATTGCATCAAGTCAAAATTTAGTCTGTTTAGAGTTGCACACAGAGGGCTTTTCTTACTTAATTTGGATGGCACTCTTATCCAAAGCAACTTACATTTGCAACCACTTATACAGCTGGTATGTTACTGGAGCAGTTTGGGTGAAGCAACTTGCTCAAGGCTACAACAAGGAATGTCTCACCCAGGACTTGAATCCACAACTTGAATCCAGGTCCAAGTCAGGCACTGTAACTGCTGCTCCATACTGCCATCCATTTCTGCTGTAATCTTGCAATAATTAATTTGTAAGGGATTTTCCTGTAGGTTTTTAATTTGTTGTTTCCAAAAAAAAACATTTTTTCATCATTCCTCCATCATCATACTGTAGTACACACTTCTGTTATATGTGTACGTATAGTACAGCTCTTGACTCTGTGCTTTATTGATCTGGTGTGCCGCAGGGAAAGAGAGAGGCAGGAGAGAAAGCGATCTGCAGAAGGCACAGCGCATACTGAGCCCATCGCCGGCATGGGGGTCCCCAAATCCAGTCCCCAGCCCATGGTCCGACAGGCTGCACAGATGCAGCTGCAGCGTGAACGGCTAGAGGCTGAGAGACTGCGCAGACTGAGGGAGACTGAGTCCAGGATACATATTCTAAACTTGAGGGTGAGGGTCTAAAGAACAGCCATGTTTCTAGTTTCTTTATCTTATACAATTCGGGATCCCCCCTCCCCGTCTGTGACTTAGTACTGAAAGCAAGGTGGTTGATTTCCATTCAAGAAAGGGGAGCAGAATGGCTTTCTGTCAGGCTGTCATTTACCACGTGGACCACATGGCCCTCGGGTCGGCTGCTGCTGGGCTCAGTCTCACCGAGCCGTGCTGACGTAGCAGTCCGGGGTGTTGCAGTGACGCTGTGTGTTCTGTGTGTGTGGGGACAGTGCCTTCAGAAACACTTCTCTGCCTGGTACTCAGTGGTGCTGGAGCGCCGGCTGCAGACGGGCAAGGCAGCGGCGCTGTGTGACTGGAGGAGCCAGCTGAGGGCCTGGCGGGCCTGGCGGGCCCTGGTGTGGGCCCGGCGGGCGGAGCGGGAGGCGGAGAGGACGGGGGAGGAGCTGCGCAGCCACAACAGGCAAGCGGCGCCGGTCAGCACTTACACTCGCACCCGGGACAGGAATCCGCTCTGTTAGAGAAAGGAAATGAGAGCGTTGACTGTCAAAGCCGATATCCTAGCTTCTGTCCAGGGGAAGCTGCGTGCTTGGCAACAAGCAGCCAAACAAGCTAGAATGTCCACATGGTCTCTTTTTGTCTGGAGCCTTTCTCGTGCTGTAGTGTGTGATAAGTTCCTAGATTTCAGACGGTGCGTGATGCCGCGCTCTCCCCATGTCAATCCGCCCGCTTGCTTTGCCCGCAGGAAGTGCCAGCGGGCCCTGGAGAGCGACCGGCGGCGGCTGCTGCGGCACTTCCTGGGCGAGTGGCAGCGCTGGGGCCGCGCGCAGCGAGACGGGCGCCGGCTCCGGGCCCAGCAGGAGGAGACCCGGCGGAAGATGGCCGCCCTGATCAGCGCCGCGTCCTCGGGGGAGCTGTGGGCTGGCGTGGCCACGGCCTCGTCCGAGCAGCACCAGCCCGCGGCACAGACAGGCACAGAGGTGAGTGACGGACCCCCCCCCCCCCCGCCTGTATCCGCTTACGAGCGGCACTGACCCCACCAAATTTCCTCTGGAACGGCCAGTCCGTCTGCTACCCCTCAGCCCTTAATCCCTGTACCTGAACAACAGAAATCCTTCAGCGCAGGCAATCGAAGGTTGCAGTTTGTCTTCAGGAATGATTGGATTCCTTAGAAATGACCTTAGAAATGCTGGCTGTTGGACTTTGGCTGCTGGGAATACTCCTGAATTGCTAAAATAATGTGAGCACTAATATACCTTCAGACAGTCCTGCGTACTTAGATGTCCTGATCTTTGGCTCCTTTTAGAGCTGGTAGTTTAGCCTTTACTGTGTCCTGCTGTTCTTCCTTTTAGAGTACCCAGCCTTCTGAAAAGCATGAAGAAACAGATTTGGCCTCTCCTCCTCCTGCGCCTACAGTAAGGGATGGCGGTGGGCGCCCAGTGTCGAGGCCTAAGCATGCCTGGCAGGTCACCAAGAAACATGCCGCGCTGACCGCGGAGGACCTCAGCAGAAACGCACGGCAGCCCTCCCCCGCAGCCCTGGTGCTGCCCGGCCCTGGCCCGGGGAGGGCAGCGGGCGGCGGCGGCTTTGAGCACCGGCACGCCTTCCAGCAGCAGATGCTCGAGCAGCAGCGCCGGCAGCTGAGGGAGCAGCAGGAGATGATCCTGGAGCTGCAGGAGAACCAGCGGCTGCTGATGCTGAGGCAGGAGGCGGAGAGGGCCGCCGCGGCGCGGGGGGTCCGGGCCACGCCCCCCCAGGCCAGCCTCCCTGCCCCGGCAGCCTGGAAACCCAGTTCAGGCAGCACGGCGCTGGGGGAGTCCAGGTACCACACTGCCCATGTGAGGTCCAACAGTAACCATTACATCACTATCAGGACTTCTAAATGATGTTCTCTCATTAAACCTCCCTTAGAAGACTCATTAAATCCATTGAAAAATTGGGTAATTAGAATAATAAATATGCAGTGTGTCCAGTCACCTCTAATAGTATAGGACACGTGGACACATTGAGTGCTCTTAGCGATCTGAAATAGATGCACTTATCACACTAGTCACAAGGAATCACATTGATGGAGAATTTAATCAGAGGATGCTGTATCAGCTCTGGCTGTATCTGATTAAACCAAGTAAATCTCTGTAAGAGTTTGTCTTTGAACCGACCAGCAGTTCACGTTCCACATGCAGTATACTTTTGTAATCCATCCCAGAAAGATAACTGTAGTTCACATACTCCACTTTCTTCTCTGCACAGTAGAGCGGTACGATACATTGATGCATCTGCACTCATGGTAGACTATTGTACAATTATGGCAATGACTTGAATACTGTACCAGGTTATAGAGCAGGCCTAATGTTACAGTCATGTTGATGTTAAGGTCGGGAGCTGCAGTACAGAGCCAGGGAGAAAATCACCCTAAGGAAGAGAGCAACACCCTGTCTGTTTCCAGAGCACCCCTGAGACCCTCCTGCTCTCCTCACCCTGCAGTCACAGGTCAGTCATTATCAGTTTGGGAACAAGCAGCTCGGCTTTTCATTTTTCCTGTATTCTTGGTGAAGCCAAGTAATCAGTCTGATTATGTTTGTTTGCTAGCCGTTCCATGATTTGTGACATAGAACGAATCATAAAACAGAAACAGCTTGAAACAGAAGTTCAATTTTCCCATAGCCATGGAAGAGCGTGCTAAGCAGCGTGCTGTGCGGAGGAAAGAGATTGAAGAGATGAAAAGGAAGAGGGAGGAAGAGAGAATAGTGAGTGTCTTTCACTATACAGTATATCTCAGCTGTGTTGCTAGTGCTCACGCCCTTGATACTCTGCACGTCAACTGTCCTTTCTCTTGTTCTGTGTGCCCGGGGCTGCCTGTACCTCTCAGCTAACCTCTCTCTTGTTCTGTGTGCCCGGGGCTGCCTGTACCTCTCAGCTAACCTCTCTCTTGTTCTGTGTGCCCGGGGCTGCCTGTACCTCTCAGCTAACCTCTCTCTTGTTCTGTGTGCCCGGGGCTGCCTGTACCTCTCAGCTGACCTCTCTCTTGTTCTGTGTGCCCGGGGCTGCCTGTACCTCTCAGCTAACCTCTCTCTTGTTCTGTGTGCCCGGGGCTGCCTGTACCTCTCAGCTAACCTCTCTCTTGTTCTGTGTGCCCGGGGCTGCCTGTACCTCTCAGCTAACCTCTCTCTTGTTCTGTGTGCCCGGGGCTGCCTGTACCTCTCAGCTGACCTCTCTCTTGTTCTGTGTGCCCGGGGCGGTCTGTACCTCTCAGCTGACCTCTCTCTTGTTCTGTGTGCCCGGGGCGGTCTGTACCTCTCAGCTGACCTCTCTCTTGTTCTGTGTGCCCGGGGCGGTCTGTACCTCTCAGCTGACCTCTCTCTTGTTCTGTGTGCCTGGGGCCGTTCTGTACCTCTCAGCTGACCTCTCTCTTGTTCTGAGTGCCGAGGCGGTCTGTACCTCTCAGCTAACCTTTCTCTTGTTCTGTTTGCCCCCAGGCCCAACTACAAGCAGCTGAGGAGGAGAGACGGAGGCAGGAAGAGGCTGAGAGGCAGGCTGCGGCGGAGAGGAAGCGTGAGGAGAGGAGACTGCAGAGACAGGTGGGAAGGAGGGTGGCACTGGCTTACTGCCATCAGCTGCAGGTTGCACACTTGAGCTCGCACCACTGGAAGATGTGTTCGTACTGGCAGAATCCAGGTCCTTTTGGAAATGTAAAATTCCTTTGCACATCGTCAATTTTTTTTAGCAAGGTTTGCATAGTTTGTGTATCTATACAAAGGATAAGCACCATGTTTCTGTTCCATTTCTTTTCCTTTCTGGCTTGTAGCAAGAGAACAGTGTAGCTGTGCGAACAGCACACACACGATCATTACAAGTATAACTTGAATGTAAACAGGGGAGTTGGGGGGGGTATTACAGTATATGAAAACTTTTAAGTCACTTTTACTCTAATATGCACACACGTATGACTCGTGTTTCCCGTTCTGAGAAATAAAGACTCAGTCGTCTGACACATCTTTCTCTGTCGAGTTAACGCTATTTGCTGTGAGGAATGAGGGTTGAATGGTGACGGTCAGTGCTGTGCCCGTGTCGCCTGTGTGCAGAGGGAGCAGGAGAGGCAGACCAGGCTGGAGAGGGAGCAGCAGCTGCAGGCCAGGGCCTCCGACCACTACCTGCGCACCTTGCTGACGCGCCACGGCCTGGCGCCATGGAAACGGCTGCTGGAGCAAGCCAGGAGAAACACACAGGTGACGCAGCGAGGGCCAGGTGTCGGGTCCGGTGTAATCAGCCTTGCAGGCACCCGGCAGTTCTCTGTAACAGGTGTAGCAGGTGTCCTCTCTGCTCTTCATGCATTCCGGCACTGAAAGGCATCTGAAGGAGAAGTGCCGACTGAAGTGAGCTCCCTCCTCTGTCAAGGAAGTTCATTTTGAGCTGGAGATCGACACAGGACATTACTGTCCCCTAATGCAGGAAGAGAAATACAGTACAGTAAAGATGCTAATGAAATCTAGATTCTTTTTCTCTCCCGGTAGAAAACAGGATGAGCTTCAGATAGTGGACAGAGAATGTACAGTATATGTGATTTTCTGCGATGGCGACAGTGATTTGTTGTGACACTTTTTCCGTGCTTCACTGCAGTACGCCTCATTGCCTAAGCCTCTGTTCCACTCCCACCAGCTGGCCGAGACGCATCACGGCCATTCCCTCCTCCGGCGGTGCTTCAGCTCCTGGCTGCAGATGGCAGGCGAGTCCCTGGCTGAGAAGGAGGCCCGTGCCGAACAGCTCTACCGTCGAATCCTGCTCAGGCGGTGTCTGCACCGCTGGCTGAAGGTGAAGACTAATACACTGACGTGCAATTCTAGTTTTTTTAACTTCTGTCCTTCCTCTGACACATCTGCTTCCTTGTTCCTCCGTGTGTCTTGTGGCCTGGAATTTCAAACAAGATTCCTCTGGGGGGAAAACATGAGGAACAGAAAATGTACTCCATTCGCGATGTATTTTGTATAAAAAACAGCCAGTTAGGCATGCGATTTGTTTCCATGGCTGTTGTTGTTCTACAAATACTAGTAACGATAACACCATTATTACTCAGGGCATTTCAGAATTGTGTAACGCCCCTGTGTGGCTCATTTCCCGTGTGCGCCCTGTCGTTCGGCAGTGTAAGGATTACTGCTCCGTCCTGGAGGAGAATGCCGGGCGGCTCTGCAGAGCCAGGCTGCAGCGGAAGACGCTCCTGGCCCTGCTGGACTACTGCTCCCGGGAGAGGATGGCCCGCTGGGACAGGGAGCAGCTGGCGGAGCAGCACAGTCGCAGGTCTGTCGCGCTGTCTGAAGGTGAAACGCGCAGGTGCGCGGCCCGTGATGCTGGCAGCAGGCTGGGGGAGGAGGAGGCCGGTCACGCCCTGGCCACATGGCTGCTCTGCAGCGGCTTAATGCTCTTGACATCACATTTAAGAACCTACCAGATTTTTTATTTATTTATAGATATGTCTATCCACCTACCGTACACGTACGTGTTCATGCACTGCTTCTTACTTTTCCAACAGTTTTTTTTTCTGGGTTTTAAATATAAAGAAAAACACACTTCTAAGCCAGGAGACAGACAGCCACAATGTCAGTGGTAAAAACATGAAAACAGGAGACATGCACTAACATACTATCTAGCTTGAAGGTATGTTAAGTGCTACTTCTCTATAATTAACAGAAACTGTAACTAACAGTTTTGCAGCTTCATATTTCAGTGGGATGTAGTCTGTACACAATATAAATTATATTTTCATAAAAGTTATACATCTTTATATTTCAGCTACTAGAACTACTAGGAAAGTGTCAGTACTACTGAAGAGAGTTTTATATGAAACCAGATGCAGGCATTTCTCGACCAAAGAGCACACTATGGTGAAAATGAGAAGAAAATGCAAGTGTAAGGCACCGAGAATGCAGCCAGTGTTTTCAAAATAGAGAAAATCGTAAGACTCAACAACAAAAATGACAGAGGACATAACTACCTGATTTGAAGACGAGCATTTTTTTTTCCCAAAAAAATTTAGCATTGCCAATTATACCTGTTACAGCCACCCCATTTGGAATCACCACATTAAGCAATTTGTCACATCTCGGTTTGCAGCTGCAAACCACACGACCGCTCACAGGAGAGAATGAGGAAGTGTGGGCAGAATCTTCTCACCTCCTCGCCTGCAAAGCCACTTGTTTTTTAACGCTGCACAGCTCCATACTGGGGCTTCAGCATTGAGTGGAGGAGAGGTGCTGCTCTCAATGGCAACACCACTGGGAGACCACCGTGGGGCGTTCTGTCACTGGGAGCCAAGGGATCCCTGGACGACTAATCCCACCCTACGCTCGTCAGCCATTTCTCCGCAGTTGCCTGGAGAGTCCTGGTCACAACTCCTCGTGACACGACCAGGGTCCAGCCCATGCCTGCAGAGCTCAACCTGTGTTTGAGCCCAGCGGAACACTTCCTGGTGGAAGATGGGCTCTCAGGGGCTTAAATACTGTCCTCAGATCGTTGTGAAAAGACAGGCCCAGCAGGCAGGCCTTCACCAGTGTGTCCTGCTAGTCCTCTTGCTGGTTCAATAGTGTAAACGCCAAAGCACCAGTGCATTGCTTAAGATCTGCTGGCGATGTGTGGCTCTAATGCTCCGATCCTGATTATCTGCCCTGTGTTGGGAGAACAAGTACTGGATCCCAGAACTGACTTTCCGTCAGCTAATTAGGTGCAGCCAGCATTCCTGCTGAAACATGCTCAACAAGGGACAGACTGTCGGTCCAGTTGAAGAAAATTTATCACAAAAAAAATGTGCTGTGTAATATCGCGTAAACTTTTCTTCCATGTTTAGAGTTCAGGGCTGTACTGCACATCAAGTCTCCCAGCACAAAAAAAGAATTATACTCCAAGAATGATACTAAATTTCTTATCACCAATACCGCTTTGCAGTAAATTCAGATATGTTAAAAACGGATATGAGCCAAAATCTAAAGCTTTCGCGTCAGCTGCTCTCCGGTCCAGGCGGCCTTGGTTTTACTCCGTGGTGAACGTGAGCGCCCCGAGACGAGAGCGAGTGAGGCGCTCCGCGGGTTGGCGTCTGCAGCCGACGTGGTCTGTTGCTCCCTCTGCAGGCGGGCGGTGGTCAGCTGTTTCCGGGCGTGGCGCAGGTTCCCCCACCTTCTGCGGGAGGAGAGGGAGAGGGAGGCACGCAGGGAGCGTCTGCGGCGCAGGGTGGCTGAAGTCCTCCCCGACTTCGGCTCCTGATCCCACGCCAGAGGGCGGCTCAACAGGATCCAGATCCCCCGACCTTCGGGACCCGGGGCGAGTCCTGGATTCGGGTGCCGTGATGGGGTGCAGCAGCAGCTTCTGAGGAGACAACGGTCTTCCTGGCCCAAGAGCCGCTGGCCCGGTCCCGTGCTGTGTCACCCAGCCCTATCCTGCCACCAGGCCGTGGCAGAGCAAAGGGGGTTTCAGCAAAATGAGGTTCCGAAACTGGACAGAGAGAAAAGAAGGCGCGCGCCCACCTGTTGGTCCAGCTGGCCTGGAAAGTTCAGTGGAGCACAGCGGTGGAAACCCCCAGAATCAAGCTGCGCTTGTGCAGTGGGTGTGCACTAAGTAGTCACAGCAGACATTTACCATTTTAACCATAGCCTCGCCCACAAATCTCATTTCCGCCCGAAGTGTGTCAAGACAAGCTCGTGTCAAATTCGTTACTGGTCATTAAAAAAACGAGACAATGATTCTCTGAAAAAGGCATGATCTGGAAAATCATCTTTTCATGAAGTGAGCAAGAAGGATCTCTCACTTTTTCTTATTATACTGTACATTGTTTTTTCTTATTTTATATATTCTTATCGACTTTACAGTTTGTTCCAATTCCAATTGCTCCAAAGCTAGATCATCCTTCTTTTGCACGACATCACCCAGCTTTACGATTATGTCAGACAGCTATTCTGTGCGTAAAAAAGCCTTTTCCACACATTTGTGAAATACTGTTTTTTTTCCCCCAGTAGGACCCATATAACAGTTTGTGTCCTGCAGTTTGTAAATTAAAGATTTCAGAGCTGTGATACTGTATTCTTCCCTAATATCTCACCCGAGAGTCCTAGTCAAAACTGCAAGTCACACACCTTAGAGACATCCTGGCTGCTGGGGTTAGGTGTTGCTAGGAGACCAACACAATGATGTCAGGATTGTGCTGGATCACCTTGCCAGGGTCCCAGGTGCTGAGGCCCATGTGGTGCTCTGGCCATATGGACATATCCAGCACAGTGCTTCCAGAAGCATGCTATATTTCATCTCGGCAGATTAACGGCCTCTGATGTAGTTATCTCACTCAGAATATCCAACAGAACTCGGGGAAAGTCCACAGTGGAATAAGAATGATTTTTTTTTTTATTACAGCTGAAGACACTTTTAGAACAAGGCACCGTTTAAAAAAAGCTGCCACCATCGCCACTTGTTTGAAGTAATAGCATTTATTAAGCTAGCCATCACTTACAGTAGCCCTCAGTTATTTATTAGGAGTTCTTAAATATTCAAGTTTAGTTTATTGCACTTATATATTGTATTTACACAATATTATTACAGTATATTTACTTGATATACATTTACATAGTAGCATACATAAATAAAAATACTAATTTTCTACTATAAAAGCAAAATCTATTCACACTGTGCTATTTACTATTTAGTAGATGTAAATATTTAGTGGCATATAAATGGTATACTTTTCATAAGAACCAAGTGCCACTCACCAGTTACACCCTCCTCTCTTCAGAATATGTTGCAGTCCTAGAAGTAATCACTCACAGGCAAGTCACTGGGTTCAACATGTCAGATACTCGAATTTTCAAGTCAAAAAACACTCTCCTAAGGAATTGGTCCAGGACAATGTGACAGGATATTTTTTTTCTAAATATCTGATTTTTTAAAACAGCCAGCAGACTCAGTTCTATACAAACAAAACCTCACCTGTACCTCTCAGAACTATGGTTTGCTTAGTTTACACCACCAGTTATGATATGAAGCTCAGGTAAACCACAGGTATAATCTGCTGATTAGGAGTACATTTCTGACGGAGAGTACTTGGGAAAACAGATCTCCTGCAGAACGGAATCTTCTTTTTCCTGCTGCATAAGCACCCACAAGCACAGCCTGTAACAAATTAGTCTTCACCATCAGAAAAGTAAAGCAGCGGTTTGAAGGTTTAGCACTTGTGTATTGAGCAGTGGTGCTGCAGCGCCCTCTAGTGGCTGTAAGTGTTGCAGTCTATCGCCTAACATCGACCAAGCCAGACCTACTGTAGCAGCCCCATGCTTTACTGATGACGCGGTGAGCACTGTATCTCCTGTTTCTAGGTTTAACCACCAAACCCAGAATCAGGACAAAACATTTCAAGCAGTACTGGAATTCCTTTCATCTTCTGCAGCAATGAATCAACACATCCTCAGCCTAAACCCGTGCAACGTTCAAAACAAGGTTTCCTTTTCTTTCCCATTACTGTTCAGTTTTGGTTGTTCATTGACAATGCAGAAGATCCTGGGACTTCTCTCTCTTCTCCAGATCTTTGGCATGGTCGAAACGGTGGCCAGCAGGAAAGGGCCGTTTCTGCTGCTACACCATTTGTGGTCTTGTGGGATATTTGAGGAACACTTCCACTAGCTGGGGGTCCGTTGTCAAGGTGCTCACTTCGACTTTCCAGAAAGCGCAGGGCCAGACCAGACACAGAACGCATACTTCATTAGTCTGAAAACTCTGTGCTTCCTTCGGCGGCTGGGCTGAGCCGGTTCCGTGTCCCGGACCTGCCCCACTCCGACGTGAAGAAGCCATTACCCGCTCCTCCCCACGACACCACAGTCACACCCGCTCGTCACGCGGGGCAGCCGTCCCGACAGAACGACTGCAGGAGGGGCGCAAATGCGCTTGTACTCCGCGAAGCCTGTTGTGCATGATTTTTGTTCGGTCTTTTTTGCATATTGGGAACGGGTAAAAAGTACTTCTGCCATTTAAGTGCTTATTCCGGACCGCATCCCGGGTGCCGGTCCCTGTCACGCCGCCGCGAGGAGGGGGACTCCGCTGCTACACGAGGTCAGCCAACCGCGGCGGGAGGGTCGCCGCGCCGCCCAGGGACAGGAACTCGAGCCAGTTGTTGCGGAAGCCCCGCGAGTACACCCCCGTGTCCACCACGAGCCCCCAGAGCAGCCGGCGCCCCGTCTTCTCGCGCAGCGCCAGCCGCGCCTCGCGCTCCGTCACGTTGTAGCTGACGTTGATGAGCTGGAGCACGAGCAGGTGCAGCATCCCCCCCGTCACGATGCTGCAGTACCAGGCGCAGGTGAAGCAGAGGGCAGAGCTGTCGCAGCAACACAGGGCAGCAGTCAGGAGCCGGGGCAGGATGAGGAACGGGGGCAGGAGCCGGGGCAGGATCAGGAGTCAGGGCAGGATGAGGAACCGGGTCAGCAGTCAGGGCAGGAGCCGGGGCGGGATCAGGAGTCGGGATGAGGAGCCGGGGCGGGATGAGGAGCCGGGGCGGGATGAGGAGTCAGGGCAGGAGGAGCCGGGGCGGGATCAGGAGTCAGGGCGGGAGGAGCCGGGGCGGGATCAGGAGTCGGGATGAGGAGCCGGGGCGGGATGAGGAGCCGGGGCGGGATCAGGAGCCAGAGCGGGATCAGGAGCAAGGGCGGGAGGAGCCGGGGCGGGATCAGGAGTCAGGGCGGGAGGAGCCGGGGCGGGATCAGGAGTCAGGGCGGGAGGAGCCGGGGTGGGATCAGGAGTCGGGATGAGGAGCCAGGGCGGGATCAGGAGCCGGGGCGGGAGGAGGAGCCGGGGCGGGAGGAGGAGTCAGGGCAGGAGGAGCCGGGGCGGGATCAGGAGTCAGGGCGGGAGGAGCCGGGGCGGGATCAGGAGTCAGGGCGGGAGGAAGAGCCGGGGCGGGATCAGGAGCCAGGGCGGGAGGAGCCGGGGCGGGATCAGGAGTCAGGGCGGGAGGAGCCGGGGTGGGATCAGGAGTCAGGGCGGGAGGAGCCGGGGCGGGAGGAGGAGCCGGGGCGGGATCAGGAGTCAGGGCAGGAGGAGCCGGGGCGGGATCAGGAGTCAGGGCAGGAGGAGCCGGGGCGGGCGCAAGTCCGAGCACCTTCACCAAGACACACGCACACACACTCGCCTTCCAACAAGAACGAAATTCACAACCACACACGGGAGCACATTTTTTCCGTCTTCATAATAACTCCCAAGACTTTTACAAATGAGCTGGCGTGGTCTACGCAGCTCAGGGCAGTTTGCCCGGAACATGAGTGAGCCTCACTGCTTGGGTACTGACGCCCCACTCGTACCTGTACTGCTGGTACACCCCCGGGCAGTAGAAGAGGGCGACGAAGACGCTCTGGCGGGGGCACAGGGTGGACAGCGTCAGGCCGATGCCGTAGAGGGAGGTGAGCAGGAACAGCAGGATGGTGAGCAGGAAGCAGTGGTGGTTGGCCTGTCCCACGCAGCTGTTAATCCTGGCAACACAGCACAGACGCACAGTGAAGGCCGCGGCCCCCCGTCTGGTCCGGCCGAGCGAGGGCGCCGCTGCAGCCGGCGGGCTGGCGCGGGCGGAGAGCGGCGGCGAGAACGAAGGCCCCGACGCGCAGCTGTGCGCTATCCGTGTGCCACGGGCAGGCCTCGATCGCACCCCCAGGCCCCTCGCAGCCTGCTGTACTCGGCCCTCGCTGGCGACACCGGGAGCACATCTGAACCCGACATCAGGGGGCACAGGGGGCGGCGGGAGTCTGGAACAAGCCGCACGGCCACGTTGTCAAAGGGCGTACTCGGGTTTCTTTCGAGGAATTTCAAGGAATGGCTGCCCACGCTGCCCCGGAAGAGTGAGAGCCACCCGTTCTGCTTCACTTCCTCCTCGGCGCAGCTCCTGGGACTCTTGAGCCGTACAGCTGGGATGTTTCTACGGGACCTTCCTACGTCTGCAGCCCTGTGTGCGGCCGCAGGACTTCAGCAGCCCGGGAATCTCTTTAGGGCAGCGGGGCTCGGCGCCCGGGCCTGCGGAAGAGGTTCGATCGATCGTCCGTACCCCCCCCACCCCACTCCCCAGCGGCGGAGCCAGCAAACCGGACTGGAGCCCCGTACCCACCACACGCAATGGTGGTCCAGGCGCCGGACGCAGGCCGCGCAGATGCGGCAGTGCCCGGCTCGGGGCGGGCGGACCAGCTTGCAGGCGGGGCACCAGTTCCTCCTGAGACGGTCGGTGGCCCCCCCACCCCCCGAGGACGAGGGCAGGGCGGCGTCGGCGAGCAGGAGGTCGCGGCGCGTGCCGTTGGAGCCGGGCGGGCGGTCCGTCCCGGCGCCAGGGGCCGGCCGGAGGTAGCCGGGGTCCCTCTTGGTCCGCGCCAGGGCCAGCAGCGTCAGCAGCACGCCCGCGGTGACGGCGGCCAGCTGCAGCAGCCCCACGCCGCCCCGGGGCACGATCTCCGTCAGGAAGAGGTAGTACATGTAGGCGAGCGAGAAGAGGCCGAGGCTGAGGAAGAAGAGGGTCCGGCCCTTCTTGCGGTGCGTGACGTAGTAGTACCACAGCACCAGCACGGGCAGCGCCGTGAGCACCGCCAGCCCCAGCAGGACGTGCAGCGCCGCCACGTGCAGTGAGACCGGCAGCAGCGCGAGGGGCGGCACCACGGTCAGGTCCAGCTTCCGGGCTCCGGATGCCCACGGCACACGCAGCCGGTCCGACACCACGCCCAGCACCCGCGACACCGCGTCGGAGCCCACCGGCTTGCCCCGCAGCCACCTGGCACACAGCACACAGAAACAGCGGGGCGGGTCAGCGGGCGAGGAACCCCAGCAAGCACCACAGCCTCAGAAACGCACCTGTCTGCCGCCCGGGGCCACGGATCCAGAAAGAACACAAACATCGAGCCAGCAGGGGGCGCACAGGTGAACAGAGTCTTTCACTTCTAAAGCCAGTCAGTCACCTCCCCACCCCGAGACTCACTGCACCTCCTGAACACCTCTGCCAGCGGTCAGATGGGCAGATGGGCTCTGAGAGTGCACTTGTACTTGCACCTGTCCAGACACGCCCCCCCCAGTCAAGACTCGGCCTCCTCCCCCCTCACCCCCCTAGTCCAGACTCCGCCCCCTCACACCCCTAGTCCAGACTCCGCCCCCTCACCTGTCGCAGGCCTGGTCCAGGTCCTCACAGTCGCAGCAGCAGGCCAGCAGGTGGCTCCTCTCCCCCTCCCGGTTGACATACTCGCAGCAGCACAGGGCCTCTTCCTCCGGCGGGCGGCTGGCCCTCCTCTTCATGCTGCCCTCACGCTCCTGCGCGGGAGAGACGGAGCACAGCTGAGGGGGGCAGCAGTAAGGGAGCCGCCCTGTGGCTCTCCGGCTCCAGCTCGCCCACCTTGGGCCTCTGGCCCGCCGCCCGCGCGATCCGACACACGGCACCGCAACAGCCGAGCGTCTGACATCTACCAAAAACATCCTGCCCAGGAGCGGTGACACTTCCCCAGAACCAGGCCGCACCAGGACAAGAGAGCGTTGACTCGTTCTGAGTAGCTAACTGATATCAGGAACCTATCCAGCTCTCTCCGGAGAGAAGCCAGGGTCTCGGCCCCCAGCCGCGCAGCTCGGTCCACCGGCCCCTGTGCCGGATCCGGGCCCCCCTGCTCTCTTTAGGAGGGCCCTCCGTTTCCACGCGCTCGCTCTGGCTCAGGTATCGCGGTGGTTTCCCAGTTGGCTTCGTCAACGTGCCGGGAGGATTTCCAACGCTGGCATCGCCCCCCCACAGTCTTCTCTGTTCAAGACCAGAAGGAATCTGCTCCCCCAGGCTGTCAGCGTAGGGCATCCCTACACGTCTGTTCGATTTTTTGTTGTTTCTGTTGCCGCAGTGACCCACAGTGCCGTGGGGATGAAACCCCAAGCAGACGGAGAGCGTTTCTACGGAGATGGCCACCGTGGCCCTGTCAAGAGCCAGACGTGCCGTGTGCTCTCAGCACGCAGGCCTCGTCGCGGCTCTTTGTTCGCGACGGTCGGTGGGAATTCTGTTGCGGCAGCCGGAGCCAGATGGCGACCGGTGATCAGACTGAAACCAAGCCGTCCGTTCACACCTCTCCCTCTTCAATCCCAGCAAGAGTTCGGGTCGCAGCATGAAACGCACACGTCCGTGCAACCAGATACCCTCACGAACAGAGACAGCGGATCTACCCTGAATCGGCACTTGAAAAGCCAAACACAAAACTCCACACATCCTTTACTTTGAAATTATTCATATTTTCAGCTCTGTCATGTTTACGTATAACATGCTCCCCTCCTCAGGACAATCTAGAGCAATAAATTCAATAACGATTCTATTTTCCTAGTGAGACCGGTAGTCTAACCGGTCAGGTGCTCTCGGTCTTTGATAGCTCTGATGCATTTTTTCCTAGAAACCTGATAGCGGACTAGTGGCCCAGCAAGGTGTGCATTACATCAAGGGACACCTGCAGCCTGGACACAATCCCCGGAGGGAGTCAGGCAGACACCGCCTGAGCTGAGCTCCGTCCTCGCGTGACAGTAAATTACCAAGATCAAGCGAAGGGATTGGGGGGGGGAAGGGGGGGAGTGTCTGGCCGTGAACCTGCAGCCAAGAGCACCTGGGAGAAGCTGTGCAAAATGAGATTAAAAACGCCAGAATCCCGACAAGTGAAGCACAGCGATCGTTAATAATAGTGTCCTCTATTCCTCTCTCTGTGAAACAAGGTTGCTGCTCCCAGCAGACAGTCACTAACTAGGACGAGAGTTCATTATTCTCCCCCTGTACACCGGATCCTTTCAGGAAGCAGGCTCAGTGTGTGCTGGGAGTGGTTTATGCATGGGACTGCACGGGTGTCTCTTCAAAATGACTCTCAATAACAGGCTGCCACCCCCATTAAAGTGGAGGATTAAAGCTGTCCAGTGCTGCTGCTATTATTTGCCATGACTGCGTTTCTGCCCCAGGGTGGGCTGACCTCCCTGCTCACACTCCCTCTGCCCACAGCAGAGAGGGCAGCGCTCACAATCGAGTTCATGGCGTTTTTGAGAAGTATGTACCTCATGCAACAGCAGGGGGCTGGGCTTTCGATATGAACATCCCAGCATTTTAAGGTATGAATCGCCAAGTGAAATAACTCGACACTAAAGCCACTTTAAAGCAACTATGTATAACGAGAAGGAGCTCTAAACAGTGAGGGTTTTTTTTCCCCCTCTCAAAGACAGTCAAACACAACCTCTGCACGTTGCTCTTCAGTCAGAGACCAGACTTCCTCCAAGATCCACGAGTGCTCTTAGACACTACTTGGACCTGACCCGCTAGTCCTAAAAGTACACCGGCTATCAAATTTCACACCACGATTTCAGACGATTTGCTAAAAGCGATGCCGTTAAAATTAGATTAGGAAATGCCGAGCGTCAGTCAATCGTGGGTTTACCAGCTACAACTCCCGTCCGGCCGAAGACCAATTCAATTCTCGCTTTCCGTCTGCACTTATAGCGGGCCCGGAGCCTGAGGAGCCGGACGCCGCCTTCCTGCCTTCCGTCTTCCCTAGACGCGGGTTTTGACTTCACCTTTATTTCGGTGGGCAAGCCTCCTCTGGGTTTCCCCCACGTCCCGAGGAGAGAATAAGGAGTTAAAACAGCGTAGTTGTTGTTGTTGTTGTTGTTGTTGGGTTTTTTTTAAAAAAAAATAACCTCCCTCCTGAAATAGAAAATAGTGTAGTCTGAACGTTTTGGAAGTGGAGCATTTGTGCGCGTCAGAAACACCTCTGCAAATAATTAAGTAGGCTGTCGGCCGCGTTAATTCATCACTTTCAGACGGTTGCCTTTTTAGTTCCTTAAAGTCACTCCTGAAAAAAACAAACAAACCAAAACATCCTTTGTATTTCCCTTATTTAAACCGAAAGGCGACAGCACACACAGTCTCGGAAGCAAGAGGAACAACGACAGTCTAAGACACAACCTTGTTAGAAAGGAAGAGGTTGTTGTTGTTTTTTTTTTTGAGCATTTACCTTTTATCCCGGATCAGTGCCTCACAACTAGACTGCAGTGGGGAAACGCTTTCGCCACGGACCCACGCACCCGGCCGCCCAGGTCACAGGTGCGCCCAGGGCGGGGAGCGATGACGTTTCTCTCACCGGGCCCACGGCACAGCCTCGCCGTGGACCTCTCCCCTGTCCCTCCCTCCCCTCACCGAGAGAGAAACCTCCTCCCCGTCGAGCAGGACTGGGAGATACAGAGTTTATTCTCCCCACCTCACCCAGAGACCCTACCACCATCACACGCTTCCCCATAATAGCTCTTTAAAAAAACAAGCAGTCAAGTTGAAGTGTGAACGACTGCAACCCGCGATTCACAGCCACAAAAGAGAGCGCTTAAAATAACAAATGCACAAGTTCTCTCTCCCCCCTCTTCCCCTCCAGTGTCTCAGATTATACATACAGCATTCAGAGTCTTGTTTCGTGAACCAAACGCGTGTTACTCAGCACTGTTACTTTACCGAGGCGTATGTATCCATCGGTGCGATCAACACGGGAAAAAAGTTGCTCCACTCCACGCCAGGAAGCACTCTTGCTGCTCGGGGCCGGGGAGCGAACTTCCTCACTCCTGTTGAATTATTCATCGCGGTCCGGGGAGAGCCAGGGCAGCAGACGTGACTGGATCTGCGAGACGTGATGCTGTCTGCTGCCCTGGTCAGTTCCTGGACTACCGGAGGCGCGTTTGCAGGACACGTCAACGCAGCCCCACTCGAGCACGGTGATGGGTGG
The DNA here is from genome assembly GCF_055471065.1 of Atractosteus spatula. Classification (NCBI taxonomy): domain Eukaryota; kingdom Metazoa; phylum Chordata; class Actinopteri; order Semionotiformes; family Lepisosteidae; genus Atractosteus; species Atractosteus spatula. The sequence continues at coordinate 4,636,687 of NC_142712.1, read as the reverse complement.
GCAGGCAGCCCAGGGGGCACTTATCGCTGCGATCTTGGCGTGGAGACTCCCCGCCGCAGACAAATGAGAGAGACGGCAGAAAGCCGAGACTTTGACGGATCCATAAGCGACGTCTGCTACGCCTCTCTCGCTTTCCAACCACATACTGTAGCTACCCCCTCCCTTCCCTTTAACGTAAACTCCTGTGTCGACGGCACAGGACACCGTGCACTCACACCGCGCAGACAGAAAGTTGGCACCCGAGTGCGACGCGAGTGCCGCGCGGCACGGCACGGCAGCCTCTGCAAATGCGCGCAGAAAACCTGTCATCACGAGCGCAAAACATCCACCTACCGGCTCTGAATCCCGCGACTTGTTGCATATTTTTCTCTGTCCGCACGCGATTCTTACAAAACTCCGGTACCGCATATGGAGGGCGGAGGGGAGGGGACTGGGGTTGGCTGCTGTCCGCTTGCTTGCTTGCGTGTGTATCTCCAGCCGAAAGCAGGAGTCACCTTTGCGAAGCCGCCCCGGGTATAACGGGGGAGTGACGGCGACACCGAAGAGCCCAGAACGCGCCCGCGTCCCGCGGAGGGGACGAGCAGGAGTGGAACCCGTCTCCCCCGCGAGCAGCGAGCGAGCGAGCGAGCGCGCACCCCCGGCACGCCTGGGCCAGCCTGCTCTCCCGGCTGGTGGCAGCGCTGACACCCCCCCCCCCCGGCCCGGACCCTCCCCGTGACGTCAGGAAACAGTAACCCTTTACTCTCCACAGGTGTGGCGGCTGCGCGCGTCCCGGCCGCTGCTCCCTTGCTCGCGTGTTCGTGTCCTGGATGAATTCCCCCTCCCCTCCCTCTCTCTCTCTCTCTGCCCCTCATTTTGATGCGGGCATGAACATACCCGCGGTGTAAAAACAGTTTCTTTGCTCTTGGCGACAGTCTCCGTGTGTCTTAACTGGCGTTATCGGGGGATCTTCAGGTCATGAAAGGTCTGGCTTTAGAATGGTTTTGTTTTGGTTTTTTTTTAAAAAAAGTGGGTTATATTATGGTACTTCACCGGCCTTACCCGGAATGTGTTTGACGTGTTACTGTAATTGCCCGCCCCGGAGGAAGCAAGTTGCCCCGTAGCCTCTGCTACAGTTTGCAAGCAAAACCGAGGAAAGTGCAAGTACTGGATGCAGACTACCTCGTGTGCCCCGTCTCCTTTATAACCCTGATCCGAGAATGGGGTTTACAACAGCAAGGCATTGTGGAAAGAAAGTGTCACACACACACACACATATATATATATAACACACACTGAAAAGATTCCTGGATTCTCCTTTGCTTGTGCTGGAGGTGTCGTTTATAGCGGCCATGCGCACAGAATTATGAAGACACTCAGGAACTGTCCTTGTTACTGACCTCGATTGTTTTTAACACGAGGCAGAATGTGCCAGAGACTCATTCCTGAGCGCCAGATTCTTCACGAAGCGCGCCTGGCGGGTTTCCAGTGAAACAGGCGGAATACGCACAGCTGGGCTGAGAAACGCAGGAGGCCCGTCTGTCTCTGGAGGGGCCGGCGACGTCCCCCTAATGCTTTAATGTGCACGGAATATTTTCTCTAGAAGGTGAAGTGTAGGCGATTAAATCTGCCCTTGTCCTCCTGCGACACGAAGGAGGGTCAGTAAAATGAAGGCACAAGATGTTGTCGCTCTTAAGAAATCTTTTTTAAAGAGCGCCGTCTGGACCCAGGAGCCAAGAGAAGTGAGCAAGTCAAGTGAGAACGTGTCCGTATGCTGGTTATGCCCGCAGTGGAAGTCTCTGGGTGCCTGGCAGGACAGAGCTAAAGACATCGTGTTACATGGCGAGCTGTGGAAGATGTAGGCCCTGTGCATTTGAGATACATGCACTGTACGAACGCATTCCCTCCATGACTGCACTTTAAAGGCGTGATGCCTGAAACTCATTCTGCGTGGCTTGATGAAAATAGAAATTGCCAGTTGTACGTATCTCAAGAACGGACGTGTCGAGCGCCTTTCTGATGTACAGGATCCTAGGACAGGGAAATGCTGATTTACACTACAGTCTGTTGGTTTTTGTTTCCCTCGTGAAGGTAAAAGCAGTTGACAACAGATGAAGCTTTGCGTATCGCGTGCTTCAGAGCCCTGCAAAGGAGATATTATCGGAGGTTACATTCACCGCGAGTCGGCTGTCAGCAGTCTTTGGTGGCACAGGGGCCGGAGCTCCAGCTGACGCGGGTCCCGACTCGCAGTCCGATCCTGACCCTGGTGACAGCTGGATGATTGCGGCTCGAGGGACGGGCCTACGGACCTCGTCGCCCTGACCGGTGACATTGAACACGCTACTGGTTTGTAAGGCTGGGGTTTTCTCTTTGGTCAGAAATGAAAGAAACATTATACGCGAGCCGAGGGCACGCGTTTACTGTCTGGAGTATGATCTGGGAAGAACTGCTGCAACTAGAGAAAATAATAAAAACGCGATCAGCCCTGTGAGCCAGAGCTAAGGGAGATTTGGAAGGTCACCTGGGGCTGATAGCAAAGTATGCTGAAGTGAACTGCAGCCAGTTTCAAGCCTGTGCCAGAGTGTACTTGCAAAACCACTGTGACAAAAACAGCTTCTGTGCTTTTCCTCTGGTTTGTGCTAAAATCGCAGCAGACAAGAGGTGAATGGCAGTGCTGTCGGGAGGCATCCGTTTTCTCCAGCCTTAACAAGTTAAAAACGGGAGAGCTGAGGGATTAGGAACGTGAACGCAGGTGGGCTAGCAGTATTCCCTTCTGAAAGGAGAGTATCGTAGAGGAAGGAAACTGGCCCAGAATATTCCCTTCCTGGGCCTACATGTCCTTCATCAGCTGTGCCGCTGTGTGCATTGGTTTCTCCTTGATATGTTTGAACACGTTTAACCAGAAATTATTGGTCATGACCGCGATGGGGAGGGGGTTAACATACCGTGACTGCGGTTGCGTCATCTGTAAGATCTGAAAGAGGCCGTTTCCCATCCCGAACCGGCATCTCCTGTGATCCACAGTTAACTCTCACGTTTGGCTCAAAAGGAAGCATGACTCCAGCAAAAGAGGTGTGTAATCTTGGGATTAACAATCGTGCACTTCGGAGGTGCTGCAGTGGCTCTTAACTGCTGATATTTGCAATGTGTCAGTTGTGCTATTAATCATGGTGCCTGAAATCTGAAAACACAACATGCCTAATGTTTTTTTTTTCCACTTCACAAAACAAACCCGCTTGCTTCTGATCAATCCTAACTGTTTATGTAGAGGCAATGGGTGTGTTATATCCAAGAGTCGATGATGTCAATTTCCTTCACGTCAATTAAGAAGCCAGTGCTGCATGCAATTCGATGAAGCTATCTTATTACAGGGCCCAGGGGGGATCTCCAGACCTCAAGGGCTAAAAGCATTGTGGTGGGCATGAGTCTCGCACAGTGTTTCTGCACACAGTGCTGCTGCAGGGAAAAATGAATGGTGAAAGACAAAAACTTTCATCTATTTGTGAATGGAGAAGCAAACATATCAGAAGCAGAATTTAAAAAAGGGAGCACTATAGTACCCAATCACTTAGCTGCCCGATTACAGGAGGGTACTCTGCACTGCAAGTCTAAAATGATACATATACTGATATTATTTATAATGCACCGACAAGAAGAAGTACAATTGTTTGTGTTATTAGTTGAAGCAGATTGTGTTGGTGTATTATTGTGACTTAGTTGAAGATCAGACCACATGAGGAATTAATGCATTAATCCAGATAATTCCAACAGGTTCACAATCTTTTTCTTGCAACTGTATATTGTTCCAGGCTCTTTGGAATGGGGTTCAGATAGTCATGTTAGACCACAAAAAGAAGAAATGCAAGAACTGATTGGGGGAAAAAACATTTATTTTGACAGTGGCAACGTGACAATACTTACAGTGCAGTACCTTAACTTTTCTTCTGTAGTTTGTCAAAAAAGCAATCATAAAGTCCAAACATAATTGACTTCGTGTTACAAGGTTTACGTGTTTGTAAAGTAACAATGTACAAAAGAAGGCACTAAATAGTTCAACTATACAGTTGTATGCAGTCACAGGAGCAGAGATGCTATCGTCTTTGTTTGGTCCAATATGTTATTGTAAACATCTGACTAGCTGAACATATACACACTTCTATAGGTATGTATCAAAAAAGACCAGAATTTGTAATCACTCATTTTGCTTCTTAAACTTATTTTAATAAGACAATTGAAAAAAATCATGTTTTAAAAATAATGTACTGTACATAAATTAATCCTTGGAGATCTGCCTATTCAGAAAACAAAAGGAGCACAAATGCTTTAAAGCATCTCAATGTGCAACAATAAATTAACTAAATCATTGCCATCTTGTTGAAATTAGCAAGAAATATTTTAAACAAACTGATCTCAACTTTCAGCTATCTGTAAGACTTCATCAACAAATGTCTTCAATGTGAATGAAGTAATCTTATCTAAAGAGATGCAGCATTCCTAGCTAACAATACATTCTTAGCTAACAGCTAACTTCAAAAGCAATTAAACATTCTGAAAATATATTTAAACCTTTTGACGACTGCATTTCATACCCCTCTGTAGCAATAAATTGGAATTTTTCTGGACATAATATTTAAGTAAAAAAATATTTTCATTACAAATACATTCTTCTAATGTTTGCATTACAAAACTCCCCTGAAGTGGAAAAGTCTTTTCTGACAAAGCTAAAAATGGTAAAATACCATTCTGCTTCAATATACAATCACTGCCATTCTGTCCCAAGGGAAGAAACTGAAATGTTCTTGCCTTCTAGGCTGGCATTATGTGGGGTAAGATATTTATACTGCACTTTGAGACATACTTCACACTGCTGTAGGTTTATAATAATCAGGACCAGCAGAACAGCAGGCACACATTCATTCACACCAGAAATTATTTGCAATTAAAAACAAAAGACAACAAAATAGACATCTCTCAAAATAATTTAGCATAAGTTTATAGACGTATATGTGCAGTATATAAACTCCACATCCAGTTTTGAGATATTGAAAGGAACACAGATAAAAAAATATATATCTCGGCTCTGGGAAATCTTTGAAAGCTTTTCTGCATTCTTCATTTGGTGAGCTACTGGATTCTCCAATCCACACAGAAAGCCTTAATTGTGCCCATTTCCTACTAATTTAGTAGATCCATACCATATCAATAGGCCTCATTCCTGTTCAAATTACAAAGAGAAATAAACTGGAGGACTGTATTTTTCCTTTTAGTCAACAAAATATTTAATCTTTTATGACCTTAAAAAACCCCATTCCATAAGAATTCCACATTCTACACAGAATTTCCTTTCTCTTCTTTGGCTTATATCGCAGCGCGCACCTTTCATGGCATTCTGTGATATTTCCCCAATATCTGCTGATCATATGCACACCAGCCTCTCAAACATAAAGCTCTTACAGGTGTAGAAAACAATTTTCCATTTGCTTTGTTGCATCAGTTCTATATCACCACCGCAGGACTCCTGAAATCATGGTGTCACCCCGGTTTTGTTTTGCAGCTCAAAATTCCTCTGTAGCATGATGAGGGAACTTCTCAGCTTGGGGCAGAATAAACGAAAAGCAGTTATCAGTTCAGTTTTGCTATAATCGGGAGCATAAAAGGACATGCAATCATAAAAGCAATCTGTGTGATAAAAAAGTGGCATTGGTACACAGTTCACACAGGCACTGGTAAGATGTCACAGTAATCTACTGCAGGCATGCAGAGACAGATTACACAACACAGCCATGTGTGACAATGACAGGGAATTCCCCAGTGAGAAAGGAAAATAAAGGTAAAAATTGCTTCTTGCTATCCAACAGTCCGTTTATTAAAGTCTACAATCCGGGATAAGCACCCCGCGGTGACCTGACCACCAGAGCCCAGGAGCACTAGCTGAAGAGCTGGAAATAGAGTTGCTAATTAAAAGCACCCTTCCGTTGTCACATCGAGACAGGACTGATTTTCCCCCAGCGCAGACCAGCCACTTTTCACTTCGTACAGCTTTACTTTTCTCTGGAAGTACCAGTAGGTTTCTCTGTAGGTGGGGGAAAGATTTTGCTTGTGAAATGCAAATTACTCTTCCATCAAGGAGTAAGGAGATTGTGCCCGGCGAGTGTGTTTTATAGGGGTTCTTAGCCTGTTTGCCTAACTGGGTGAGTACAGTATCTTTAATGAAAACAGGTGGTCCGTTTCTTTTCAGGGGAATGGATGGATGTGAAGGGAGAAAGTGCGATTAGCTATCTCACCTGTTCCAGGAGGTGTATGGAGTCCTGGAGCACAGTTCTCAACAACATTCGCTCCTCTTGGCTTTTCTGATGAGGCAACTGCCTAGAAGCCAAATCGGGGCTTAACCTGAAAGAAAAGATCAAAGCAGTGGTACAAGGAACGTCCCAACTAAGGTGGTAAGATGAAAACATTTAGGTCTATACAATTCATATACTGTAACAGTACTGTGCGCAATTAAAATCCTACCAAGCCCATTTAACTTGTCTACAAACATTGCAGTCTGTTCATTCTGTTGCAAAGACAGCCACTGGCTGACGAATCAGAACTTAACCCCATATGCTTTTCAGTGAGTTTAGAGTATAACTATCAGTCTCATCAGCATAGACACACTGGCCATAATATTAGCAATCAGCACTGACTAATGGTGACGAGACGTTCCATCGGTTCTACTGGCTTTGAAACAGGATTGGAATTAGGCAACGTTGATAATAAGGCACCATGATCTCATCACAGGCATATGGAGGACAGGGAGATCTGTGTAACGCTGTCTGTCTCACTTTAAATTGGTTTTGTCCTTGAGTCGCATCTTAGTGCTGACGTGCATCCTGTGTGCTATATCTTCCATGGCCCACAGCTTGAAGAACAAACTCAGATTGAGCACAGTCAGAACCAGGAGGCTGTGTCGGGAGAGAGGGGAAAAAGATGCTTACTAGGGTACGAGCAGCTCAGATAAGCAAGGTAACATTTGATTTAATGGAAATATAGATCACTTCCCTATTCAAATTGCATACAAGCGCGCTCACTACATTACCAAATCATTACACACTGTCCTTTTTTAACACACCCGTGGCCTGCTCGAGTGTCAGGATTCACGCTTTTAGATCTCTGAAGTACCAGAAAATTAAGAAGTTTAATAAACTAGAACATGGCGCCATTGAAATCCATCGTGTCATTCGTGATAGTAGGACAGTCGTCTTCACTGCACTGCCTGTCACCTGCCAGCAGAATCAGATGCTTTGAAGCACATTGTGCTAAAGCCTAAGTCAGACAGTCAAACAAGATTCTAACAGCTGACAGGGAAAGCACATTGAGTACATTCCCAGTGCAGATGATACACGACGTAGGTGTAGTGTATGTACTGTAGAAGCAACCACAGCGATCTAATGTTTTTCTCTGTTCAGTAGAATGACATCGGTTCACATATTGAAAAGATTGAGGGCGATGATAAAACTTCTCTGTACCCTTCACAGGATGCGAAGAGCTGCACCCCTTCCTGAGATGTCTGGCCTGTAAAAATGAATCCCTGACTACACCCTTGCAAGAGATATATTGCTGGTAAAGGCTGGAGGGGCAAAGGTTTAGACACATTTAGAGCTCGTACAGGTCTTTTCACAACCAAAGCAGCAGTTCTCTTCCTGCTTATGCTTTTTGTCTGAAGCGGGACGCAATGAATTGTTTAAGCCAGGTATTGTCAAACACTGTAACCATGGGAGATCTGGAGAAGAGCTAGACAGGCACAGCCATGCTCACAAGTCCACCAACGCCCACAGCACAAAGCACCGCTTCACCTCTAAATGGACGGCATGCTAAAATGAAGAGAACAGACTTGCACTGAGGAACAACTGAGAACTCTCAGGTTGAAAACAGCCCTTCAGGGGGAAAAAAGAGACACACCAGAGCAGAACAAGGAGTGACCCAGGAATGAAGCGAGGTTTCCTCTATCGTGAAAGACAAAGGTCTAAACATTTACAGGAATAAGGATTATTTTTTTGGGAATGACTTACATTAAACTCATAAAAGCTACAATGGTGGTGAGGCTCCATTTCTGTGTCCCCTTGAAATCAAGTACTGCTCCTGTGAAATTAACACAGAAACAAAGCTCAATCAAGCACATACATGAGCTTCTCAAGCACAGATGCACAAGAGGAAGATGTTCCAAAAATTTAAAGCTTCTTTTGTTGACCCTGAACTGGAGCCTGTTACTCTTAGTCCTACATTTTGTATACGCGTCTACAACAACAGATCAAGAATACCATACCTGCATTCGCCTCGTTAATGTATTAAAACAGATACTGTCCACTGCTCTTATTAAGCAACTTGGCAAATAATAAAAAATGAAACAAAACAAAAATACTTTACACTACAGGCTTAGTATACATATACTACATTCTTAAATTAGTGTTTGGGGCTGAATGAGAATATAACAGAATGCTACAGGACTTGCATTTACATTTTGTTAACAATTAACAGACTAAGTTCAATCATTTCTATTTCCTAAACCATTTCCTGCAAGGCCCCGGCCAGAGTTACAGGCAACCACAAGTCCACAAATGGCCCCTGGACGTGAAGCAGCGGTCTGTCAGTCCCAGCCCCTCGTGCTCCCACCTGCTGCTCTTTATCCAAAGCACAGGTACGGTGAGCCAAAACACGGGACCCTGCGCCCACGACCGAGCGTCACCCCTCGAAACACTTTTCAGAATGATAATTTCACGCTATCCGGACACGTGCAGGCCCCCCCCCCAAACTGAACAGCATGCTGGGTCGCCCCCCGAGTCGGGGCGGTGCTTCCTGACCTGGCGGGCCGGCCCTGGAGCTGGGTCCCAGGTCCCCCGCGGAGAACGACTTGCCCGGCATGCCCAGGTGGTCTGAGTGGGAGCGGCTGCAGGCCCTCCTGCGGCGCCGCGCGGCGCTCAGCTTGCTGGGGTCCCCAGAACCCTGATTCAGCTCTGCCTCCTCCTCCAGCAGCTCGGTCTCTGAGGGCGGAAACCAGCCCGATCAGTCCCCCCCAGCCCAGGTGGAACGCCAGCTCCCATCGAGCCTCCCTGACTGCATTCGCGTGGCGCTGAGTACTGACACACGTGTGAATCATGCAGAGCATTCAGAGGCTCTAGAGCACCCCCCGCACGAGTATCGTTCACACAGGCAAGGGGGAGCCCCCCCGCAAGAGTATCGTTCACACAGGCAAGGGGGCACCCCTCCACACGAGTATCGCTCACACAGGCAGCCGGGTGCACCTCCGCAGGAGTATCGCTCACACAGGCAGCCGGGCGCCCCTCCGCAGGAGTATCGCTCACACAGGCAGCCGGGCGCCCCTCCGCACGAGTATCGCTCACACAGGCAGCCGGGCGCCCCTCCGCAGGAGTATCGCTCACACAGGCAAGGGGGCGCCCCTCCGCACGAGTATCGCTCACACAGGCAGCCGGGCGCCCCTCCACACGAGTATCGCTCACACAGCCAGCCGGGCGCCCCCCCACACGAGTATCGCTCACACAGCCAGCCGGGCGCCCCCCCACACGAGTATCGCTCACACAGGCAAGGGGGCGCCCCCCCGCACGAGTATCGCTCACACAGGCAAGGGGGCGCCCCCCCGCACGAGTATCGCTCACACAGGCAGCCGGGCGCACCTCCGCACGAGTATCGCTCACACAGGCAGCCGGGCGCACCTCCGCACGAGTATCGCTCACACAGGCAGCCGGGCGCCCCTCCGCACGAGTATCGCTCACACAGGCAGCCGGGCGCCCCTCCGCACGAGTATCGCTCACACAGGCAAGGGGGCGCCCTTCCGCACGAGTATCGTTCACACAGGCAAGGGTGCGCCCCCCCCGCACGAGTATCGCTCACACAGGCAAGGGGGCGCCCTTCCGCACGAGTATCGTTCACACAGGCAAGGGTGCACCCTTCCGCACGAGTATCGTTCACACAGGCAAGGGTGCGCCCCCCCCGCACGAGTATCGCTCACACAGGCAAGGGTGCGCCCCCCCCGCACGAGTATCGCTCACACAGGCAAGGGTGCGCCCCCCCACACCAGTATCGCTCACACAGGCAAGGGGGCGCCCCTCCACACGAGTATCGCTCACACAGGCAGCCGGGCGCACCTCCGCAGGAGTATCGCTCACACAGGCAGCCGGGCGCACCTCCACACGAGTATCGCTCACACAGGCAGCCGGGCGCACCTCTTCACGAGTATTGTTCACACAGGCAGCCGGGCGCACCTCCGCACGAGTATCGCTCACACAGGCAAAGCTGGGTATGTGAAGGGCTTTGAGGTGCCCCATTATCACTTTACTCTCATCTTCAACAGTAATGTTCAAACAATGTGTATTGACTTTGCTGTTGAAGATCCACTCTGTCGATGAGCCACTGTAGCTCCAGTAAGAATCTGTATACCAGGCTGTTGTTTTACTTATTCACTCTGTAGGCTAACTGCCATTTCCATAGTAAATAAATTAGGCATTTTGCCCAGAAGAAAAATTAAGGTACTTTAAGGTACCTTATGGACTGATCACAGGGATACTTCATGGTCATCTAGAGGTCAAAACATTTCTTACTGTCAGTACTGTATAATATTGATATTCATGCTTTTTGCAGCCCTGCTTTACAGCACTCGAGATTGGCATGAGTAAACCAGGCACAAAACTCCCCACTGAAGACTGTCAATAACTCTCTATATAAAATGGCAATATTCTGTTACAGCACAAGTCTCCTGAGCGAAATGTGATGGCTGAAATTTTTACAAGGCAATTAGCCCATTAAAAATCAATTACTCTCCTCTCTACTCAATGCCCTTTGAAAGTCTTTGAAGGAAGATAATGCATTTCCTCGTGAAATAAAATTAGAAAATCAATTGCTGTCATTCTAACCTGGCGCAGGTGAAAGAAATGGCTGACGACTGTAAAAGACGCACCTGTGTAGAGCAGGTGATAGGATGTATTGTCAGGATTTGTGGCTGGAATTAGAGATTTATTTTTTAAGTCGACAGGGACTACAGAGCAGCTATAAAACAAGTCAGCTGAAATGCTGACTTGTTTCCATGTGCATCAACCCTTCATTTACTGTAAATGAAAGCATGAATTAAAAAAAGTTACGTTTATTCAATAGCTATTCAAGACAGGATCGATGGAGCCTAAATGGGACTGATTTATTAGCTTAATCTGCCTGTCTCACATATGGGCAGCTATGAACTGACAGTGACACAGAGATGAGTGGGAGTGGGTGAGATTAGGGTTCGACCTCTTCCTTCATTTTCATCAGCTTTCCTGGATAGATTTATGCTTCTGCACCTTCTTGGTCACACTGAGCAAAGTAAGTAAAGAGAGCAGAAGTGCGTACCCAAATGTCTGAAATAATCTTCCAGACCACTCCAGGAGTTCTTAGTGATGAAGGATTTCACAAGACCCCAGGGCTGCTTCTTGTACTTCACATCAGTGAAGATACTGAAATAAAACAGGGAGAAGCATTACAGAAGCCTGGAATTAAGAGAACACATTGTAACTAAGGACACAAGTCTCTGAACGAAACAAACTTCACACAAGCCTCAGGAGGAGCATCTGAGTCCCGACAGGCCATGAGGGAAGGCCAGCCTCTGGGGATGGTAGATTATTAACAAAGCTGAGTAAATGATCAACAAGGAGAAAGTTTATAGTTCCACTTTGACCTCATCGAGGGAAGTGGCAACACTACCAGCAAAGGACAAAATGACCGAAACTTGTATGACTTGTCTGATTTCATTAACCCCTCATGGTTCGTTTTTTTTAATAGGATTTCCATTTTGCCACGCTTGTGCTGGAGTTCTCGCTGTTGTGCAGAGAAAGAAGAGCAGCAGTCAGCTCTTCTATGTCCTACACCCCCGTGTGCCTTAATGTGTTAATCCAGCAGGCTCAGAAACAGTTTCTTTGCTCTGTACAGACTCCCAGGGGACATGTACAGTGCAGTGAAAAATGCTATGCACACTTCTCCTTGGGAACATCTGTATCATTTGCAGTTGCTGTGAATTTTATGCTGAAGTGAACTTTAATTTAAGATGTACAAACATGGTACTAACCCACTTTCAGAGGTTATTTTAAATTCTGATATAGATGGTGAATTACACTTCGAATCCAGTAATTCCTCAATTACCAAAGAAAAAAGAAACAGTGGTTAGATAGTTTTGTTGCTGAATTGGGTCCAGGGTATTTTAAACAGAGCATCAATAGGCTGATTAATTTTTCATTGTTCTTCATGGGTTGGAAAGCCCAAGACCAGAGAAGTGCTTACATCACATTTTTAAAAGCATTACCATTTAACATGCACTATGGAAAAACATCCCGTTGTCATGTCAGACAAAGCAGCACACTCCACTACCAAGTGCACTCCACTATGCAGTCAATATGTCTAAAGATTCTCCTTAACTTACACGTGCACCAAATAAAAATATTTGAATAAAACGAGTAACAGTTTTTTTTCCCCTCCATGTTCATTTAGAATAAAATTAAGGACTTGTAACTTGCAATGCGGAAGTGATCCCTTAAAAAAAAATCAGCTATAAAAACTTAACGTTGCTAAATACATCCCTCTATTTTGTACCTGCTCCGTCCAATTCAGGGTCACAGGGAAGCCGGAGCCGGAGCCGGAGCCTGTCCCGGCAAGCAATGGGTGCAAGGTGGAGTACACCTGGGTCGGGACGCTAGTCCATCACAGGCGACACACCACAGACAGACTCGCACTCGCTCACACCACGGCCAGTTTACCCAGAGGCCAATTCATCTCCCAGCAGGTCTCTGGGCTGTTAAGAGGAAACCCCCGCGAATTTGGGGAGAACATACAGCTCCACACTGACAGCGTCCAAGGTCTGGAATTGAACCCAGGGACTTGGTGCCGTCCACTGTACCGCCATGCTGCCCTACATCTTGAGCAAGAACTTTGGTATTAAGACGTCATGGTGGAACCGGCACTGACACCCACCGGAGACGACACCGGCGCTTGGAGGAGCGAATGATGAAGTAGCGGTTGAGGGTGAAGAAGTAGTCGTGGTACGGCACGTCGTGGGTATAGACCTCCGCGTCGATCAGGTAATACTGCCCCTCCTGGCTGTCCTTGTTCATGGCCTAGGGAGCAGACAGGCCGTTGCAATGAGTTTCGAGTGGGCAGCTGCATCGATGCTGAAATACCTTCGTTGCTGTCAAACCACGTGCATGCGTGACTTCAAACAATTAAATTAAAGTTCCTGTTTTTAACAATCAGTGTTTGGTGGAGGAAGAAAAAAAAATGTCAAAGATGTTTCCCTTTCTGATCCTATATCACATCCTTGTCTCTGGTTTCTCCTGTGTCCAGTCCTCCCCGCTGGCCATCTGTGGACTTCTCTGAACATTCAAGCCTCAAAGCCCCAGTCCGGTTAATTCCTCCTACAGGTCACCTGTTCTTAAAGATGGAAAACTCTTTGACGAGTCCATTAGGACTCTGGTCCTCGACAACTGAAGAGTAGTTAGATTTTAGTCGTCCTAAAGGACCTCTAAATTATGTAATTTAACATACTGTATCACCCGTTTAATTGATCACAATGTATTTGTTCCATATCTTTAGAAACTGGGGATTTAATGGTGAGATTGCAGATCCCCGTTCTGTACCAACTCAGTTCCCACCTGACTGCAAACCACTTTTAATTGCCTTCTCCTGGACATCTTACACCAGAATTTCTAAAAATACAGGTGCACTTTTTTTTAAAAATAATTGCCAAATACAACACAAATCCCAACAAATTAAAGCAAGGATATTTTGGTGATAGGATTCATAGTAGCACTGCAGTTAACATGGATGTCTAGCACCCATGGGGGCGGAGCGGTGGCTCTGTGGCTCAGGATCTGCGCCTGTGGCTGGAAGGTTGCCAGTTCAAATCCTGCGGCTGGCAGAGGAATCCTACTCCGTTGGGCCCCTGAGCAAGGCCCTTAACCCCAGGGGTGCCGTATAAATGGCTGACCCTGTGCTCTGACCCCCAGCTTCTCTCCCTGTCTGTGTGTCTCATGGAGAGCAAGTTGGGGTATGTGAAAAGAAATTCCTAATACAAGAAATTGTATATGGCCAACAAAGTGATCTTATCTCTCTCTCTCTATCAGCAAATATTCCTGCATTGAACTAGGTGGTCACATTTTTGAAAACCACGTTCCAAGCGTTTGTTATCAAAGTCGAGGCACCACACCTGTGTTTCTGTGGCAGTGGAGAACTTGCCGATCAGTGGGTTAGTGATGGTGATGGTGTAATTCAAAGTCCTCCTTTGGCCTCCAGAGCTGTCCTTCTTCCATGGAGTGGCCACCATTCCTGAACAGGACACAGAAGAGCATCATCGCTACCTGCTACCGGACAGGGAAGGGGTTGTTCTCAATTTGCCAGTTATCGTGCTTCTTACAAATCTATCTTCACTTTAATTTTGTTTAACTTCATCACACCACGCTTCCTTTCTCAACACAGCCTTCATTGTAACAGAAAGAGAATTTATTTGAACCGGGTCTCGACTGCAGTAACTCAAAGAACGGGAAAAAAAAAGAACCAACGATTAAAACTCTACTTTTTAATCACTTAATCTGGTTTGTTCATTCTGAAATCCTTAGCTGAAAATAAGTCATCCCCTGTGTCAACGGCTAAAGCACTTCCAAGACAGCACGCATAGTAACGCCCAACGATCCGTAAACATCACTTTTGGTCATTGCATAATGCGTGTAAATGCTAGCGTACTTCAAGAACAACCTTTATAAAAGTGTGAAGAATTGTCGGTTTGAAGAAACAGGAACAACGCCTCCTGAGTGGTGCCAACAACACTGACGTGACACGAGGGCAGGTACTGCACCTGCGATTTTCCGTTCGCTCATGAATCTCCGGATGAAGTCCGAGTCGGTGAAGAGCAGCTCAAACATCTTCTCGGCACTGATGTGGAACACTCGGTTGACGTACAGCCGTCCCTGGCCCTGACTGGAGCCGAGTCGCTCTTCTGCCACAAAGACACACAAGCCACACTGCACCACCAGCAAGAAAATCTGGAAATGTTTTTTTTTTTTTTTTTAAGGTGTTCAAGGAGGGGGAAAAAAAAACTTTCACATACATCCTTTGCAGAATGCATTTCTCTTTTAAAACACAAGAAACATTTTGACATAATACTTTAACAACCTCAATGGACAGAAATTCAAAAACTCAATTTGAACAGAAATTATATCAGAATACTTTAGTAGCTTCTAAGGATTTTGAAGACATTCTGGGCAGCCTATATCGATCACTAGAAAGTAGAATTCCACAATGTTCGTAAACTGTCCAAGATCAAACAAATGTGTTTTTGCTTAGATATAGGAGATATTTGTTTTTGTTGGTAGAGAACATGCTTCCCATGAGTGTAATTATTTCTTCTTGTCTGTACAACTTCTGAATGCAGATGAATCCCATCGGGTTTTAATGATCTACATGAACCTGGAACTGACCAACATATTTGGAATTTATGAAGGTTAACATATTTCTATTCATGCAATTTACATTAACTCAGGTGCATTTACAGCCTTTTTAAATTGGACAGGTCACCACACTCCTAATTTACAGCTACACGAAGGGCTATACCGTCTCTAATTAGACAGTGTAAATTGCTGGTAAAAAAAAAACCAGCTCGGTGCATAAACTCACACGAGACGTTTTAATTTGGTTTAATGTTTCATGCTGATTTACTACTCAGTGTAGTTAAAAAGCAAATGCACCGATATTAGAACACTTTCGATTTCTCTGGTCATTTTCTTCTTCCAAGTCACTCTAAAAGGCCGCCGCTGCTGAACTGGCTGTAGAAGGTAGTTTTTCAGTCATGTTCCGATTCCTCACCCTCCTCGAGCGGATCGGACGTGCTCCTCTCCGTCAGCCGGTCATCGTTGCTGTTCAGGTCGAGAGAGCGCACAGACCGTTTGGAGACCCTCTCTTGAGAGTGCCTCTCCAGGGGCTGTCCCGGGGTCCTGAGGCGCACGTTACCGTCTCTGGGCTCCTCCTGAAGGGACACCGACACTCACAGCGTTACTGTCGTGAGAAGGCGAAGGCCACACCCCAGCAGAGCTCAGGGAAGCAGGAGGAAAAACCCTGTCTGGGACATACAGGGTCTCTTCTTCCATCTAACCCCACTTCTAAAACTTAAAAGCACTTACAGAAATATATAAACAGCAACAGGTTACAGTTAGAATAACTCCTTCAACAGCACACAGCTCTGGTTACCTCACGGGAGTTTACACATCACATCTGCATACGAGTTTGCAGTACAACACTGTAGATATTATAACTATGTAGAACATCTCCTGGAATTTCCAGAAGGGTGTTTACTGTACGGCGCTTGCATACCTTGTGGTCATAAATCCTGGCAATAAAGTGAAAATACTAGCTGTAGATAACGACAACACTGCTGTGTAATTAACTTGACGTTCCCCTGGTATTGTTGGCCTATGTTTTTACTTTGTTGTCGAGTGACATTATATTTCAACGCGTTGTGACAAAGTCCGATAAAAGCCGAGAGTGAATTTCAAGCTACATCTCGATCTCGTCCTCAAAGAGGAGAGAATAGATTCTGAGGCCATGGCAAACCACTCCTGTCTTCTTATAATTGCTTACACTAATATAGCGCTTTTGCGGACACTCCACTCAAAGCGCTTTACGGGTAATGGGGAGTCCCCTTCATCTGGACCAGTGTGCAGCCCCCACCTGGATGACGTGACGGCAGCCATAGTGCGCCAGAACGCTCACCACACATCAGCTATTAGTGGGGAGGAGCCAATTCATAGATGGGGATTATTAGCAGGCCATGATTGGTAAGGGCCAATGGGAAATTTGGCCAGGACGCCGGGGTTACACCCCTACTCTTTTCGAGAAACACCCCGGGATTTTTAATGACTACAGAGAGTCAGGACCATCCAGGTACTGGCCAGGCTCACACCTGCTTAGCTTCAGTGGGCTGCCAGTTGTGAGTTGCAGGGTGATATGGCTGCTGGCAATATGGCTTCCTGATGGCCTTTCAGATGCTGTCTTACCACATTCAGCGCACTGCCATTGAGGACGACCGGAGAGGGCTGGGGCGCCTCCTCAGTGGTGCTGGTGAACTCGGATGCTGCCGTCTCCACCAGAGGCAGTCTGAGGGTAGTCGGTCTCTCCAGCCTGCCTGCATGCTCTTCGCTGCTTTGCTTCATGGCAGCCCTGCCAGATCAAAAATTGTTAAAGAAATCATTTAAGTCCAAAGTATGGTCGTCATCATTGCTGGTGGCGGCGGTGGTGCTTTCAATTCTAGATTAAACTGTACGCTTGACCAACTCAATATTTAAGATTTACCTACTTAAGCTTCAGTTTGACGACGAGACACCTGCGCGTACTCCGGAATTTATGACTGGTTGATGAGCTGAAGTTATAATTTAACCCAGGACTAAATCTCATCTCCCAACTCATAACGGAACAATTTTCAGTATTTAGAGTTTGCTAGTTACAAAAAAGTTTTTTCCCCTACTACAATAAGAAACCTTATCATTCTTGATCATATTAACAAAAAAAAGTGAAACAAAACGAGTCAGTGGAGAAGAATGATACAGGTTCAAAATATTACGTGGCTATACAGCAGAACTACAAAGGTGACAGCCCACTGTCAATATTTCTTACTGCAATCAAAGTGCATTAGAAACTCAGCTCTACTAACGTCAGAAGAGCAGATACAAAATACAGAGAGAAGAAACAAAACTTCGATTAAAATACATACTGTAGATAAAATTGACAAACATTTCCTACTGCACCAGTTAAAGCAACATGCGCCATTTTAACATGAAATGGCCAAAGCAGCGGATTTAAAATGACTTGGAAAATGTGGGGATTTGAATGACATACCATGACTTTGGAAATTCCAACCCTTTGCATTCCCCTTTTTGTTCCAAGTAAAAGAGGGAGGATTCGATCAGCAGAAGTGAAAATGTCTGTATGGGTTGCAGTACGGAGGACATGTGACAGGTGAGAAACCGTCCTTACCCAGCCTGAGAGGTGCCGTCTGTGGAAATCTGTAAGCTCTCCATTTCTTCATTGTTCAGCCCCAGGTCACTGTCATAGTGCTGTCTGACCATCTGCCAGAATTCCTGCTTCGTCAGTTGCTGGGGGTGAAGTGGGGGAAAACGTCAGAGATGCTCCTATAATTACCTCCCAACAAATCCACAGCGGTGACCAACCATCATGTGATCTCCAGCTGATCTCTGACTGCTGAGAAGTGCAATTTCCAGGTTTCAAGCGCACATGTCACCCGGCCCTGTACTGCTGGGTTTTACAAGGATGCACCTTAGCTGGCAACCTTTAGACCTCCTGGTGTTATACCAGAAGAGCTCAATAAATCTGTGGCTCATAAATCATAAACCACATCGCTTCCCTAAAGCATAAAATGAGTACTGGTCATATTAACTGACCTACCTAAAAAACAAAAAAAAACGAGAATTATGGACAAAAAAATCCACAGCCAACATACGTAAGGCCAAATTCATTAATCTTAAAAAAATATGCATAGCAAAGCGGGGCACAAAACGTTTACTGCAATATCTAGCACATCTGCCTTAAACACTGCATTATAATGTAACACATGTAGTCAGGAGAGAGGAGGATCATTCACGCAAGTGCGCCCCGTGTAACATCTGAAACGCAGAGCGAACGGAAGGTATCTATCTAATGTAAATCTGGGGGGTGAATCTGTAGAAGACGAACCCGTAACAAATTAATACAAAATACAGAAGCTAAAAGACGTGCAGAGCTCGTAAACGCAGTTTGTTTTTCTCTATGTAAATACACGAGCCTGTGGGGAAAAACAGTGGAAGGAGCTTTAAGGAAGTAGACGGCAGTAACAACTACAGCATGCAGTTTGCTCAAGCAACAGCAGTGTTTCAGAAGGAAGGGGGAAACTACCCTTCCCCCAGCGAAGAGTCGAGAGTTATTCCGACTTTCTTCAAACCGTCGTCCTTTTCTTGTTTGTTTGTTTGTTTGTTTTTTCTCGAATGGCACGTGTTAGTTATCAACCCAAGATTACCGTTCTTTAATTAATGGTGTTGCAGTCGCGGTTCCTGGTCCAAAACGCATCCCGGCTTGCGCGTCGCTACCGGAGTCGTGCGCCACAGCCCGAGTAACCTGTGAGCTGGGTGTGACCGAGGAAATCCACAGACAGGCGCACAACCGGGCTGAAGAACCCGCCCCCAGCGCCCAAGGTGAGGATTTTAAAAAGACAGGTCTCCATCCGTCTTATTAGGACGGTACAGGCCGTACAGACGAAATAATAGTCGAATTGCGCGCGTGTTAATTTCAGTATTTCGCCTATCCCGCTCCTGCTGGAGCTGTGCCCGAGTTGTGGGCTGTCGCTGTCGCTGTCGGTGTCGGTGTGGGTTGTTGACGTGACGAAATGCGCTCGCGTGTACTCTCTTTGCCCTTTATTCGTATTACTGCAGTACCTGCCCGGCACGTATTAGCAATACACGCTAATAATGAGCATTATTATGACCGTACCATGCTGCCATACACTTTAGCTACTGTAAGTGATTCTGAAATTGTTTTTTAAAAACGTACCAGGACTTGGTGCATTTCATTATTATAACGCATGCAAAGAAAAACCTTCTTCTCTGTTCCTGTCAGATTATTCAAGCATTGCTGGTACGCCGCACTGTTTCCCTTAAAGTTTACATAGTTTTAAGGAACACACAATCTTTCATAAACAGGTTCTGCATTTCAGTTATTTTCCTGTATGTGTGTTAAATCAGATGAAATCCCATAAATGCATGGAAGAATTGCCTCGTTTATCCACTAGCTTTGGCATTTGAAAACAGACATTTTCAAAGAGACAGTGAAAAAGATATTCTAAAGCAAATCTGTGGTGGCCTTTGTTTTCCATGGCATTGAAACTCTCCCTGAGAGTACCATAGCAGCTCTGACACTTCACCACACCTCTCTCACACAGGTATGTGAATGCTAAACCTGTTTGATAGGATCAGCTGAATTGGACTGAAAAGCTGCTGTCAGACAGGTTTTCAGTCTGTATTATCATTGGCACACTCTACTCTACTGAGGATCATAGTGACACTATGGCTTACTTTGATATCATCTTTATGAAGTCAGCGAAAAAATGAACCTTACTTCGTATTGTGTTTCATTTTTGATCAGGATAAAATGATCAGCATATTTTTTGTTCATGTTAAACGGGGTCAGTATAATCCCAACAGAGCAGGGACTGTGATGTGTGATCAGAGACATCATGTGCCATCTGTTGATCTTTACTGGCACCGTACAGTACGTTAGCTCTCTGAAATTAGACTTCCTTACAAGCGGCGCATGCATAACACTTGTAGTTCATGCATCTGAGAGGTGCATATCTACAGGACCATTGGATTCAACGTTGATGATCAGTGAAAAGAAATGTAATCTCATCATACACAAACACTTAGAGAAGAAAATGTGATTCTCTGATGCTTTTGATCAGAGTGTGTGATTGAACTGAATACAGTCCATTTACTGCGATAACTTATCATCAAAATACATACTGTATGTACCTTTTAGAATATTAACTGAATGATTAGTAACTATTTGCAAAAATATGTATTTTTTATAATAAATGTTTTGTAGTAAATTCCTTGTTAATACCATGCTTTTTCATGTCCCTTGCCACTGTTCTTTCTGTAAATGGTTACATGAGGTGTGGTCATAGTTTACAAATCATGCTGTATATTTGCTTGTAAGAAAACAAGACTCCATATTCACTAACAGAAGCATCCTGCTAGAGACTGGTTGAGAAAATGTTCCAGTGCACTACAGATACAATTTTTAAGTGAAATAAAATATCGCCATGGTGTAAGACAATATTGTATCAATTTTGATTTGTATCAATCCTGCAAGTATTTTACTCTGAAGGTTCTGTGCATGCAGCTCCCTTCACCACAGACTTGCGAAAGGCATTCAGGAAATTAACACAATAGCAGGATCGATGCAATGCTTTGCAACACTTCTCCAGTTCTCCCAGGGTTTATGCTTCTGGCTATATAATGTAAAACTCACAAGCAGACCGACAAGTCATTGTTCTTTATTAAAATGTTTTCATTTCATTTCCTGTCGTTTACCCGGACAGAGGAACACTCCTCTGGGTGAGTGGCAGGTTACCGCTGTTCAGAGGCTTTATACATAATTCATCCTGTAATTTACAAAGCCTTTGTCTCATATCCATCAAAGAGACCAGAGTCTTTTTCCCCCTATGACGATTATGCTTATTTTTCTCACCAGGGCAGAGTGAAACGCCCACATAACACCAAATGATGCTCACCAAATTATGGACAGGGAAAAATCACTTAAACTATAACATGCAATTAAGTAATACATGTACAACAACTCTTTTAGGTTTTAGTGCTCATCTAAGCCATGTGAACACAAGAAAAACTAAATTTCCTACCTTGTCTAGTAGTGAGTTCTGCCACATTCGGAAAACACTGAGGTAGCTTCTTTCTCGTGCAGAGAACGATGTGAAGAAATACTGCAGTAGGACAAGACAGTGTGAACTCCTTATTGGCATCACTTTCTATTAATAAAATAATAACTGATTTAAGATGCATTTTAAATAATTGCAACAATTAATTTGCGCTCCTTCTTCTTCTCAGCTTTGAAAATGTGTTGAGACTCGCAAAACACAAAACATTAGGAACATCAGTACAAGTAAGAGGCCATAAAATAGGCAGCTAAATTCAGCATGATATTTGTCCAGGACTGCTTCTCAGAGATACTTATATGCAGTGTGACACTGAAATCACTGAACCAAATGAGAGGTCAACATATTGCACTTCTGAGAAAACATTCTTCACTAAAAGACATTCATCATTTGAACAACTCAAGGGAGCCATATATCTTGTATATGCACATGCATTGTAAGTATTGAATAACTTGTCCCTGAGAAATGGTCACTCTACTCTGCGTTAGGGAGAAGCTCAGTGCCACTTAAGAAGGTGTCAAACTAGGTTTTAAACGTGGGCCATCACAAGGACAATGACAGAGAGGATCATTCATGGTTCTGACAGTAGAGATAGTCCTTCAACTGTACCTTGTCACTATCAGTTGATACCTGAATGGCATTGGGAATAAGTTTAGCAGTCTTCTCCCTCGTCATTGACGTTATGTCTTTCAGTGTCAATGTTATCTGCAATCACAAGAAAGGAAATGTAGTGCTTAATGCACTGTATCCCCTAAGCACAATAGCTCTGAATGTGAACAGTGGCCGTCAGTATTCTCAGACTGACATCTGAGAGCATTCAAGGAGTTTTACTTTTCTGTAATGGGCCGTTGCAGTTTAGAGATGAGCTGATTCACACAGTTCAGGTGTCAGCGTGCACGTACTCAGTAACTGAGGAGGAACACCCACTTCAGCATCTGTATGTCTGCTGCTTATTTTGCCAGCTCCCTGGCTCGCCCCTGTGCTTCGGCTCTGGCAAGAGCTGTCAGGTCTTACCGTAGTGCCCCAGAGAAAGAAGTTGCTGTGGAAACAGAGCCGGTTCTCGGTGAGGTAGAGGCGTCCCTGCAGTAGGATGTCCCTCTGAAGTGCACAGGCATAATCTGAGAAGACACGTGGGACCCTCAGCACCAGAGACAACATGGCTACCAAAGGAACACCATTGTCCTGGGGCTCCACACCTTTCCAATCTATTGTTGAACTGAAGCACGTTTAAAAGATCCTTTCACAGAAAACGGCCCTGTTTTGCTTGGTGGTATGTGCCTGCTGTTCATTATCTTTAGGGCAAAAGGGACAATGGACTCATCTTGTAGAAATGTTCTTCTTTCTTCTCCTGGCTCTTTTGTGATCCTAAGATTTTTTTTTTTAAAGATGAATCTTCCTCCATTGTTTTTGTGAATTCCATCATCAGCCATTTATTTTAGAGAGGAATGCCAATATCCTTTTTAGAAAACAAATCTTCACATTTGAATATCTGTGTTTTTAAACTACTGTGCTGCACAATAAGCATGATTGTAAGCTGACTCACCAGCTATTAACCTTTCGGACTCGGGTAAATCTTTGAAAAGCTTCTTAAATTCTTCAGTCCTCTGCTTGTAAGTGGTAGTTGGTGTCTGTAACCAAACAATACATTTTAAAGTAGTCATATAGCTAAAAATCAAATGTTAATCAGATAATGTCTAACGTAAGTATACTGTAAATTATCAGATAACAATGATCTTTTTCCTTAATACAAAATAAAAAATATCTGTATGTTTCATTGATATCCTATGTAATCAGGTGATCAGAATAGCAATATTTAATGTAATCTTAACAGCTTTTATTTTCTTACATCTGCAAATTAGTCAAACATGTTCAGAAAATAGAAATTGTGAAGAAACACAGAAGAATAAAGCTAAAGCTGAAATTGGGTGAAAGCAGAAAAAGAAGTGAGTCAGGCTTGTGAAAGCACAACACACTTCCTTCATTCAAAAAAATACCTAAGGGCAAGTCACTGAAAGTAGGTCTCAGCTTGTTTCAAAGTCATATTCTTTTTCAGCAAAGTACAGAGATGCTCAGGAAAATCTGATATGAGATATTTTCTGGATAAATACATTATATCACATACATTGTCATTGTATTATATATTGTACATTTTATTTCACATAAAAACCATACCCAGAAAATATAATTAAATATATGGTCACTATTGCAGATTTACACCCTGCTATCAATGTAACATGTTCTTAACAAATGTGTTGCTAAGAAAATATACAAGCATCTCACAATTAACATGTTTAACAGCTCCTTTGTGCTTGTCAGACATTTTTGTCAATATTTTCATTTAATATTTCTGAAACCTTCCCAGATTTACAGTCACAATCTGTGGTGTCTGAATGCACACCTTCAGAGCTGAGCTAAGTGACATACAACTGCAGGACCACAAGTTAGTTAATACTTAAATGCTGGTTTTTAAGTTACACTGCACACTAAAGCATTAGGGCATTTAGTGTGTTTTGCCTATGCCTGTGCTAGGCTATTACATCCAGTAAACATGTACTGACTTCCTGTCAAGAATTAGACATAATGATTTTGATTAGTCAGCATAACATTACATACTGTCAATCCTTAAGCATTTCTACCACATATAGTACTGCTCAAGAACCCAAGTACAGAGAATGACTGAAGAGGCCAGGCAGCAATCTTCAGTTATCGTGGCAGCTATTATCAGACGTAGCTTTTTAAACTTTTGAATTTGTATTATAAGAGCATGAAGTGTTTCCATATAGGATTTTACTATAATAATGGATTACATCAATACACAGCTTTATACTGAGGTGAGGACCCACGTCAACTGGGTAACAGCAGCAGCTACTCTGCAACAGCAGCCCCAGTGCACAGCAGTCAGGTGGGGGAGAGAGAGCTACTGCTTCAGCAGCTGAACCCACTCACAGCTTTCAGCAATGACCTCTTGGCTAATGTGTAATATCTAAGCTCTTCTTAAAACGTTTCAGTGAATAGACTAGAAGTGCATGATGGCTGCAGATTTGCATAAATACAAATTAGTTTACAACTCGTTAAATATCGTACAGTATGTACTTTTGTTTTTACATGAAAATTTCCAAAGCCACCAGATGGAGCCATAGCTTTTGCGCTGGTTATTAGGACTGTGAAACCACACAGCTTAGAAAGACCTGTGACTTTCAAGCTTTGGTTAACGCAACGTGTGACACAGTATAGTATTTGCAACAATGGAAGTCCTACTGAAGCATGCAAAGAGAACTAAAATGGTAAGGGATCCTCTGATGACATTTGCTATGTCTTCTGAATACACTGGAACAGTGAGGATACGAAAATACCACCTTGATAGATCATTTTCTTTCACTGCAATTTATTAACTACAACTAGTTAATTCTCTTTTGTAATGTGAGATATTGGTAAATTAAAAAAGAGAATTTTCAATATGAAGGGAATGAATCTTAAAAAGCATTTTGTATTTCAAAAAGCCTCCCTAACATTCTGAATCTCTCTGTTGCATGGTTTGTCAAAACAATCAATTCCTTGATGCGACGATAACGGGAAACAGGTACAGGTAACTCTGTTACATTGATTGAAAACTGGAAACCAAGGACCTCCCCTAACAGGATATCACCAGCCAGCGTGCTAGTGTCTGAAAACACGTGGCTTTTGCCTGTGGATAGAAGTGTAAACCAGATTTTCTGTTTCGCGACAGAAGAGTACCTCACCAGGAGAAGAAGTGGCAGCATGATCATACTCACATCGTGCTCTTCGGAGCTCCAGCTTGCTTCCCTGTGGGAACTACAGTCCTCGGCGGCCTCAGTCCCCACGGCGCACCTGCGCACCTGCGCCATTGAGCCCCCTTCGAACCAGACCCCTCTGCCACTGTGACACAGGGAAAAACCAGCCTTCAGAGACACTCCATTACCTCTGGAACCAGATTTCAAACAGCACTGATGTCGCACGTCTTCGTCTGCAATACAGTCTACAGGGGGCGACGATGTCCGATATATGTTTTCTCTAGTTATGCACCAAAATTCTGTTGTTTTTTATATCACAAATGTAAGGAAAATTTTAAGAAGAACACAGTAAAATGGGTAAAATCAATATGCTTCCAGTGGTTTTCAGTGCTTGCTGTCGTTTGAAAACTCCATTAATGCTGTAATGGGTTTTACCTGGATTCATCTAAAGCATTTACGTATAACATCGAAATAGGTAATACTTCAGATAAGGGGCTGCAATGGAATGGAATAATAATGCTTTAATACAGTGACAAAGATGTATTAATAACCAACCTCTCTGATAGATTAAAAAAGTAGTGTATTACAAAATCAATAAAAGCCATAGCTTTATCCATGACATTCACCCTGACATTAAGTGTACGCAATAGTGTTTCACAGCTGTTTGTAATCATTAAAAACATGTTAATATATTGTTTATAGACAATAATAACAGATATCCAAAACCAAATACAGTGCTACCAAATATGGATACAACAGCACAAACCAATCAAAGACACAGAAGTCCTGTAACACCATAGCGTGTCAAGTTTTATTGATATACAAATATTCAGACGCCAGCCCTCGTATCTATTGCTGTTTGTGTAAAAGAAAGAGCTGAAAAGTAGACAGGTGGAAAAGCAATATTCCAGCTGTGAGGCTTCTTCAGGAGTGAGGGGGGAAGAGTAAGGGAGAGCCGATGAGAAAGAGTGTCCAAACTGATCGAAGTCTCTGGACAACCTCCCGGGTAAGCGTGAATATCTAAACAATGGATGGAATACCTAAATTAATGGATTTTAAAAAATGCATCTGACATTGCAAGCTGGGAAAGGTATGATCCTAGTTTAAGAAACAATGTGGCTTCTGATATCTATCTGGAGTCCTGGCAACCCTTCAGCAATAATTCCCATTGGAGAACAAGCATGATGCCCTCTGGGTGACCTCAGGTTGGCCAGAATCTGTGCAGCATGTGCAGGTGATGCAGCAGCTTCTGTTGCAAGCAGAGGTGGCGGGTATGGTTGCTGGTGGCGTAGGATTAAGGAAAATGAAAACTAGAAGGCTGCACAGCCCAGGTGGTGGTGGTATGAGATCAGTGGGTCTGGGAAAAAGCTTCCATTTAATTCTGTAAAATGGAGATATTCTGTTTGATGACCTCTGGGACAGGAAGGGTGCTGGGGTGGGAGGGAAGCACCAGTGGAATGCAGCTCTGGGTGTGGTGCATACTGCTCATGGGCTTGATGTTCTGAGGGCTGTTTCTGGTTTGGATGAGTGCCCTGTTAATTCTGTATGCACGATATCACCTGTCAGTTAAGGCCTGAGAGACCTATGTCCAGAAAAGCAAGAGTGGTAGAGGATGGTCTGACCACAGATGGGAGGAACGGGTGGGGGTTGTTGAAGGATGCAGAAATGTCTGTAGCTGATTGCTTGATTAGGTGGTGGCAGCATCACCATCATCGATATATATGGCCTGTGGGGTTCAGAGATGAGGTCTGTATAAGAGGGGAGGAAGCACCATTCTACACTGACGACAGAGATGCGTGTTGATATCTACTGCAAGGTCATGTCCCAGTTCTTCAAAGACAGTATTCAGCAGTGAGGTCTTCGAGAAGATCTAGTGTGCCGTGTAAGGATTCATACGATCAAACTCAGGGAGGTCTACTGATCAGAACGAAAAGTCCCATTCCCATAGGCTACATCATGGTGCAGGGAGACTGAGAGACGCTGGATGCTAAAAACATCTTCAAAGTGCAAAAAATATTCATATTTTCATTTGTGTGTATGTTGGTAAGAGCCAGAAAACATCATTCTGTCCTAGTCTGAGTTTTTTTTTAAATTCCTACTACCACCTCTTAAGGACTGACCTGTTACCCAGCTCTCAGTGCCCTCGTGTGATTTATTACCACGCCTTTCCTAAGGCCATCACAGTTCTTAAATTTAACAGAACAGTTCTGTTCTGAATGAAGTTGTGCAAATATATTCCCCCTCTAACTATTTCTTTATCCATCTGTTTGTGCATCACATACTGCTGTTGTGGTTTTATGTGACTCATACGTTTGGCTTGTGTGTTTGCAGTTCTGTGGGAGAAGTAAAAGACATTTCCACAGCAGTGGACAATAAAGCACCTATCTACAGTATCTAAAGAATCTGTGGGATGTTTATAAAGTAATAAATATTTTACTTTATAAACATTTATTACCCAAGTAATAAATATTACTTTAAAAAGCATCTGAATGTGGAATACAGAGAAGGAATATGTTTTTCATTAATTCTAGGGGACTTGGTGATTATGACTGTTCTTTTGGACTATCTTCTAGGGTTGTCTTGAAAAGATAACTGAAAGAAATACCGATTCATGAAGGATGCCCAAAAGTGCTCAAAACAAAGAAGGCAAGCCTTCATGTACAACCACTTCGAATTATTTAGGATATCATTCTTTCCAAGGTCATTTATAATTCGATGCAAACGACATTGAAGGGAACTGAATAACCAACAAACAAAAGGATTTACAAACGAGAAGAACTTCGTGTTGTTTTGATTTTTGCCGTGGGCGGGCTGGTCGATAAATCGACTGTGTAGTAGCTGGTTGGCGCGATATTTCCCAACGGTGGAGGACCATTGCTTCACGTCCAGTGTCTGTGTACATGGGGCGCATTGTGCGTGAAAGTTAATTAACTACAGGGTGAAGCTAATAATTATAAAAAAGGTTACACCACAAAAACTAGTTTTACCTGTCCGGTAACCCAGACGGATTTACCAAGTGAGGGACAAAGGGCTAAATCGCCTTTGTTCATACGAGAGCACAGATGTGGAAATTAAGAAAAAAATTTAAAAAACAACATTGGAGCACTTTCCTCTGCTACTGTAAAGAGTGCTTGTGTTATCAACTCAAATCAGCTTTACAAAACGTAAAATTTAAGTAGGACGTTTCTGTAATCCTTTAATCTCTTTAGTTGTAGATTTTTCCTATTACTCTTCGTTTGCGCTTTATTTACAAAGAAGGGTGACATCACACATACTGTGAGGAACATTTGCGGGCAAATCTACTGCCTGGATTCTCGCTGAACAGTCACCTTCCACTACATAAAGACACCTAACGCCTGTTTGTCGATCAACCACAAGCAACATCCTCTGGAAAGCTCTGATCAGAAACTGTAGAACTATAAATACCATAAATGACAAAGTAATTCAACGTTTCCAAAATCACCGGTTAAGCTTGTCGCAGCAAAATTGAGAAATATTCTTTCTCCCTTAAAGCTCTGTACTCTTCACTGTCAAGCAGTGTGTCATCAGTTTAAATAGTACCGATACGTACAAACAAGCGATAACGACCGCGCTGCAGGTACAGCCTGTGAGAGAGAATGGACAAATTTACCTGTTCAAATCCAAACAGCCCCGTCAAACGAGTCCTGGTCAGTACGGCTCCTTTGCTTGTTATTAAAAGACACGAAATATCATCCAGAGTTGTAACAGACAGGCAAGACCATCACGCCCGCGTTGCTACCGCCTTGAATATCATCCCCGGGGAGGCGACGCTATAACCCCTGTCCCCCGGCACAGGTACAGGTACAGGTGAAGTCATCAGGACAGAATGCCCGCCCACAGCGAGAGGTACCAGTGGCGCTCTCACCTGGGAGAACAGGCTTTCAGAAGAGACCATCTCGTGGGTGGCTCCTGTCTGTCTGAGCCCTTGCATTAACCGTTCAGGAAGAGCGGAGACAGCTCCGCGTTCCCACTTAACAGCGCAAACGAATTTGGGGTCTAGGGGTCAGACGAGCTCACTCATCTACTGCGTTTACTACCCTCCTCTGAGAAAACTGTAAGGAATAGAGATACATGCCTGTAAAGTAGCCGTCAGGCGAGGGAAACTCCACTGCGAGTTTCCTTGCGGTGATTTAGAAATATATCGGTACTGTATTTTTTAAATATCAAGGGATAGAGACAAAAGGTTTGAAGCGAACACAACGAAGGGACAAGCTGCAAGAGCCTCGCCTTATTCCCCCCGTGCTCGTCCTCTCTCCAAGTTCAGTGGGTCCTTATTAAAACAAATCACAGCCTGTGCGCTTCAGACTACGAAAGCGCTTTCCTTCACGCTGATCTCGGTCGATGTGTCTCAGCCCCACAGACGCCTCTCTCCTGAGGCACTTGGGAACGCCGAAGGCTCAAAAGAGAGAGCGGCAAGACTATCGGCTCTTACCCGAGGGTACCGGTCTGCGGGAGCGCAGGCTGGTGCTCCAGCCGAGATCAGGCTGGAGAGTGAGAGAGACCTGGATTCAACACCCCTTTCGGTCTCTACATTTCAGGTTTTTACATCTTTTTTTACAACGTAAATGCAGTTCCATTCAATATATTTTTAAAAATAACTTTTAGGTTTATTGCTCTGTGGTTTATACAGTACTATATACTTTATACTACTGTACTGGCTTATTAAGTAATTAAACAATGGCCTGACTTTTTTGACACTTTGATATGGGTAAGTCTGTTTTGCCATCATCAGATTTCTCCGGGAACTCCACATTCCTCAAGCAGCATTCCAGTCTCGGGACACAGACGCACCTGAAGCATTGCTCATAGTGCGGGCTACACAGAGCCGAGCAGCGCTGCGGACTGCTGAACGGACTTTCCCCACAGACAGCGAGCGGGCTGGAGCTGGGCAGTGTCTTACCACGGAGCCTGCCTGGTCCCCGCTGTCCGTGCCGTGACTGTCTGCCCCGCCATGGCCGCCTGACCTTTGAACTGATGCCGCTGCCATAGCAACAGAAACATCTGCCCCATCTGGGCGTTCACGCGCTCCCAGACGGAGCTAAACGATCCTAGGCACTCACCTGGTTTAAAGAGTAAGTAATCTGTCACCTGGGTGAAAAAAACCCAACATATTTCATTGTTGTTGTTGTTAATAATCATCACAATAAATTGTTGAATTTTTATGGCATTTTTCTTCCAAAAGGATCCCAAAGTTCTTTAGGAAAGCCAGAGAGGAATTAGCCAGGACATTGAAAATATTATTCTTACTCTTTGAAAAGGTGTCATGGGAACTTTAATGACCAGTGGAAAGAGCACCACCTACTGGTCCACCCCCTCCACATGCAGCCACAATCTTGTTTTCATTGGAGGTGTCTTCTCCCAGTACTGACCACATCTGACCCAATTAGGCAGACAAAATTGCTGCCAAAGGTATGCTGCCATCGTTTAAAACTCACTTATAGACCAAGCAGTTGATGAAAGCCTTTAAACTGTAATTTAGTTCCCATTGGGGCTGGTTGCTATGTTTTATTTCTGTCTGTCAGCTGTGATACGTGTGACAGTGTACAAAGAGCCCTGAGGTTCTTGAATCGCATAGAGATACTGTAGTATTATTGCGTTTATTATAATTAGAGCATAGTACAACATCTGTCTTAACAGTCCCCCCCCCACAGAGGGCTCGCTTTGTAGGCATGTCTGGACCTCATCCAGCTGGACTTGATCGTTTCTGGGTGTCAAGCTGACATCAGTATCAGTGCCTCTGGGCGCCTCAGCGGAGGCTCTGAGGACCGGAAGCCAGGCACAGGGGGACAGAAGGCAGGGCCTGTCTCCTGCCCCCAGGAGTGGGTGTTCCTTTAAGGCTGCAGTGTTGAGCCAAGGCAGGCCGGCCAGAGTGACCGTGGCGGTGTGGGGAGAGTGTCTCGGTGGAGCCGACATTCCCCACGACCGCACCTCGGCAGCCTCACTATCTCCTTCTGCCCGTCCAGCGCGTTGCACACACACCCGCACAAACAAAGACGGAAATCCATGTCACACATCCCAGGTGACAATGTCAGGGCGTCTTGAAGGCTGGAGGCGGGGGGGGGGGGGGGAGGTAAGAATCCGAGCTGCCCGGGGTGCATAAGAAACCGCCGGACAGTCCAGTGCGTTTGCAGGAGCCTCTGCCCTCTCCCGCCTCGTGCCAGATGGGGCGAACAAGGGGTCAGCACAGCCTGCTGTAATGACACCAACATAGAAACAGGATCAGAGATCAGAGCCCCTGCCTGTGGCTGGATTTAGCTCCTGCTCTGCTCTCAGCACTGCCTGGGCTCCCCTCTGCCATGGCCTCTGTCTCCGCTCTCTCCTCCAGCCCCGTGGCCACACGCCTCCTGATCGCTGCTTTGGCAGGTAAGAGCATGGTGACTCAGGTGCGCACGCCCGCTCCCGCATGCTTCCCCAGGGGCTGTGCAAAAACCAACGCCTGCAAACGGGAGCAAAGCCTTACAACTTCCTACGAGGCACCACAGCGTTAGCAGCACCCTCCTGCTGTAGTCTGATGGTCTTCAAATTTTGCACGATTCTTCCCAGGCGCTTATCGGCCTGTGCGGCAGCTGGCGTTGTTCTTGTGCTTTGGCTCTCCTCTGTGTGCATGCAGTTACTCAGGAGCCTCGTCAGAAGCGGGAAACCCTGGCAGACCATCTAAAGAAAGGAGGACGTGCACAGGAGCCTTGTGGCTTCTGTCCTATCTCTAAGTGCTGTAGGGGCTTTCTGCTTGATAGATACAGCCAGGAGGCTCATTTCTGTTGCTTTTTCTGTGTTTTAAAGTCGGCCGACACTGCAGCATGGTTTAACAGGCGCTTTTTATAGATGTGTATTAGATTTTAGCTGATACACGTTTAAGGTGTCAGGGGTTTTTTGTCAATGCTTTTGCAAAACTAGAGCGGAGAGTAAAAGCGCAGCCTCTGAAAGCTTCGGAAAATGTTTTGAAATTCAAAACCCCAGGCAGTGTCAGAGAGAGTACGGATATCACTAAGTAAGTGAACTTAACACATGAAACAATTTTCTTTATCAATCGTACTGCAACTAAATAGACACAGGAATCAGGGCCCGTAGGAGGAAAAAAGTTTTCTTTCTTCCTACATTTTCTACAGTTAATAAGATTAACTGAAGTTAATAAGCTGGTATTCTAAAAGTGGAGTCATATAACATTGACTGAATTTACACAAGCTCTCGTGTACAGGCGGTTTATTCTTTTTCATAACCACATCAATTAACTGGACATTATTAAACCCGTCTGAAAGACAGATAGGTGCAGTATTCTGTTTGCACTGCAGCTGTTGTTTTCTCTTCTTGGTTTGATGAACTGCTTTGACTGAGGGTCCCCTCGTGTGTCTGTTTTAATAACTGCCATGTTTCCAAAGATCTTATTCATACGTGTCCCGGTCTAAACAGTGGTCTCTCTTTACAATCGGCATTTCTCACCAATATCATCAACTGTGGGTTTAAACCACAGAGTATCTAATAACGAACTGCCCATAAGGTTAGTATAAAAGCCTGTAAATCGTAATTTAATGTAGCAGGTGTATGCAGAAAGTTTAGATGAATGTGTACTGCACGGCTGATGATAGAGCATGTGACTTAGGTGGTTTCTAATTTTAGATGTCTACTTTTTCTAGCAGCTCATTGATATTTATAGCCAGGGGAATAGTTTGAATACCTTGGCTTTACAAACACCCTGGCGTGACCCTGTCAGCGGAGCAGGTTCTGCTGCCAGTGGCTCCTGGAACAATCGAGGCAGTGTTCAGTATCTGACAGCTGTACAGAGACAGGGAGAGATGACACTGAACCCCACTCAACAGTCCTGAACAGGCTGTTCAGTGCATGGAAGTGCCATTTTCTTGGGTTGAGGTGATTCACACTGTCTACTTCTTTTTCAGTTAAAATGTTATTTTCCCTGGTCTTTTCCTCTGCTTAACTCCCTGAGCTGATACCTGCCTGTTATAGAAGTGAACTGAATGTGCCAAGCCCTAACAAACACCAGGGCTGCTGTAACTGAGGAGGGTCTTGCAGGGCAGTGTGGTCACAGACAGACAACGGTTCTACAGTGGAACCGTCATTCTGTGTCCTGCTTCACCGACAGCAGAAACTGTCGACTCCAGCTGTAGTACTTACTATTACTCCAAACACCAGGGAAGCAGAGACACAGAGAAAGCTTGCGCCGTCACCTGTTGTGAATCTGACAGAAGTGCTAGTTTTGGCACTGTTTTGAGCTATTCCACACAAAATCCACTTGATGATGGTTTTGCACAGGAACGACAGCAATCCCACAGTGATGAAGATGAAGAGCACGCCCCAGAGTGCCATGATGTGACGCATGTTAACTCCAAGAGGAGGGCTGGTACAGGTTCTGTCATAGTTTTATCTTCAAACCCTGAATAACAATAAAACAACGCCTGCAAATCAAAAACTGATAAGCATGGTACATTTAAATAAAGGATGAATGGATGTTCATTCCTGTTTGTCCTTCATTTCCCAGCGGCTGCTTTAATCCCAGTCAGCCATGTTGCTGATGGAGCCACAGTTCCCAGCTGGACGGCTGTTGCGAATGCCGCAGACGACCCTAAACCCGAGGGTTTGGGGACGCCCCCCACGCCGGTGATCTTGGGAGCCGGGCGCCCCGACAACAGCACGGAGCAGCCGACTCCCACAGAGACAGTGGGGCACTGGCTGGAGCAGAGCCCCCAGAAAGAGAAGGCGGTCGAGGGGGAGAATGTGGTCTTCTCCTGCCTGCTGAGGCCGCCCAGCCGGGGCCTGGAGGTGAAGTGGGTGAACCAGCAGGTGGAAGGAGATCTGCAGGTGCTGGTGGAAAACCAGACGGTGGAGGGCGGGGGGTACTCCGGGCGGGCCTTCCTCAGTGGAGACCCGCAGGCGGGAGACGCCTCCATGACCCTCCTGAACGTGACCTCGAACGACTACGGCATCTATTTCTGCAACGTCACGCTGCCCAGCGGCGAGACTCTCAGGGGCCCTGGCACCAAGCTGAGCATCCGGAAAGGACTAGGTGAGTCCAGCTGGTCTTGGACAGTCTGTGCAGGGAGACGGAGGCTCTAGGTGAGTCCAGCTGGTCTTGGACAGTCTGTGCAGGGAGACAGAGGCTCTAGGTGAGTCCAGCTGGTCTTGGACAGTCTGTGCAGGGAGACAGAGGCTCTAGGTGAGTCCAGCTGGTCTTGGACAGTCTGTGCAGGGAGACAGAGGCTCTAGGTGAGTCCAGCTGGTCTTGGACAGTCTGTGCAGGGAGACGGAGGCTCTAGGTGAGTCCAGCTGGTCCTGGACAGTCTGTGCAGGGAGACGGAGGCTCTAGGTGAGTCCAGCTGGTCCTGGACAGTCTGTGCAGGGAGACAGAGGCTCTAGGTGAGTCCAGCTGATCTTGGACAGTCTGTGCAGGGAGACAGAGGCTCTAGGTGAGTCCAGCTGGTCTTGGACAGACTGTGCAGGGAGACAGAGGCTCTAGGTGAGTCCAGCTGGTCTTGGACAGACTGTGCAGGGAGACAGAGGCTCTAGGTGAGTCCAGCTGGTCTTGGACAGACTGTGCAGGGAGACAGAGGCTCTAGGTGAGTCCAGCTGAACTTGGACAGACTGTGCAAGGGGACAGGCTCTAGGTGAGTCCAGTTGATCTTGGACAGTCTGTGCAGGGGGACCGTGGCTCTAGGTGAGTAAAGCTGATCTTGGACAGTCTGTGCAGGGGGACAGTGGCTCTAGGTCCAAACCCAATGCATGACAAGACCCAGGAACTCCAGAACAGAAAACTAACAGGAACCAACCTTCAAAGGACTATATTAGCTTTTAATGGATGAAAACTCAGCCTGCCCATAACTGGAACAGACAGCAACAGGAGCATGACAGCCGACAACCGAAACGAGTGACAGTCGCAGAGCAGGATTCCAGCGCAGAGCTGAAGCTCTCTGGAGCCGTGACAGAGAGTGCCAGAGAGAAAAGAAAAGGAATGTCTTGGTGCAGAAAGAGGAAAGACAGGTTTCTTCAAAGGCTTTATTTAACATGACTACAGAATGGTCCGGCAGAGGAAAAGATTTGACCTGCCCTGTAAATAGCTGAAGATGACATGACCCATGCTGATGGATTGCTAGATCGCTTTCTGAATAAAAAAATGTTAATCTGCTTTAGCCTGATTGCAGGATAGACAGTTCTTCCCCACAGAGTGGTGCTGTAGTGGGTTATGAGGATGCAGTAAAGTCGCCAAGTAAGAAGAACAGGTCAGGCAGATGGGAGATGCTGAGGACATTCCCAGGAGGACACCATTTGAGAATCTCTCTGTGTCCTGCCTGCACCTGTGATGATATATTGTCAGGTATCCGATAATGTCAGTGTAGCACACTATAACACACCAGTATTCCTTCACAAAGTCGAGACCCCAGCTCACGGTATCATAATACTATGTGGTCGCTTCAGATTCCTGTCTCATGGTGAAAGAAGATGCTGACAGTGACAACAGTTTCGTTGCAAACTATAGAGCCAGTCTGGAGGGGTGCAGGCTACCCTGAGAGTGGCTCTAATCCTGGGGTGCTCTTTCCTGCTGCCCGGCAGGTCTGTTCGGGATGGAGGAGTCCGTTGGCACAATTATCGGGGTGGTGGTGGCAGCCGTGGGGGTGATGGTGGGACTGGTGACCATCATAGTACCGCAGTTCAGAGAGAAGCTCATGTGTCTGAAGAAATAAACAGATCGACTCCGGGTGAGTAACCGAGATTGCCAAGGTGGGCAGCAAGCACACTTCCTGTCGCCATCCCTGATGGGTGGGCGCCAATGGCTACCCCTTGCCATGTGACTGAAGGACACAGGTTCGAATCTGGTCTGTTCCCCAGAGAAACAGATCTCAAGGGTTCCGGTTTTGATTCTGAGAATTCTGCTTGTGCAAGTATTCCCAATGTGTAAGTCCCTATTTTTTAAATTTAAAGAAAATAAACATTACACTTATATAGGGCTTTTCTGGACACTCCACTCAAAGCACTTTACAGGTAATTGGGATCCCCTCCACCACCACCAGCAGTGTGTAACCCCACCTGGATGATGTGACAGCAGCCAGAGTGCGCGACCAGCTCTCAGTGGGGAGGAGAGCAGAGCGATGAGGCCAGTTCAGAGACGGAGATTGTGAGGAGATTGGTAAAGGTGGATTGAAAAGGTCCATTGATTCATGATAAATGCAAAGATTATATTGCCCCCTGTGGCTCCTTTAAACTCTTTCTGCTGTCTTGGCCGGTTTTTGGGACAGGTTCACTCTGTGAAAATAAGGAATAAAAGGGTGTCCTGCCTTTCTCCAGCTCCCTGCACTGAGGAGATCTGGAGCAAGGGAGCACTTTGAGAGCTAGACCTGGGTGGGGGCAGCTGGGTACGTTTGATTCGTCCTCAGCCCATGTGTATATAAACACCCCAGGACGTTGATGTACGTGAGCTCTTTAGGAGCCATGGGCCAGCATGATGTCTCATCGCGCTTTAGGCTGTCTATGTCCCAAAAAAGTCCCTGGTGCCTGAGGGTTCAGGCCGGCTCCATTGTTTGGCTGTCAGGCTGGTCCCTGACGTCACTCTCGCTCGTGGATATTATTAAGCCTGCCCTTTGGCTTTTTTCTCGGGCTGACAGGCCCCCGGAGCTGTGCCAGGAACCGGCTGCTCCCCTGTCACGTCCCCAGAAATGTCCTTGGGATGATCTGGGTCAGGGAGAGGAGTGACAGCTGCAGGTGACACAGGGGCCGGTGGGGCAGTTGTCCTGCCTCCACATGCAGCAGCAGGCAGACAGTTTGCCCCCCTGTGCAGAGGGCAGCCGCTGGAGATCTCAGCCCTGCTGTGTGTTACCTGGGCTGGAGTGGACCCGTTATTGTTTAAAGACCATGGTACTCTGTGCCAGGGGGAGGGGTCAGGCTTCATACAATTATGCTTAAATCTTCTGTTCCGGGAAAGGTCACCTAGATCCCTAACCACAGCTGAGCTGTCATTGTCGATGTCTGTCTGGATTGTTCCGGCTGTGTAATTCTGAAGGGGTTTTGTGCACCAGTGTCGTTACATTGTCGTTTGCATTGTTCTTATGGCAACCCGATAAACAAGAGTTAAACAGAAAGCACAAGGTATCTTCTTGCACACTCATTTCCCCCGGACAATATGTTTTGTCCTTTAGAAAGTCATTTGTATTCGTTAGTGTCCTGTAGTACTCAGGAGGGTGCTGGGAGGAGGGAAACTGTTTTACTTTTCTAAAACTAAATGTTGATACCAATAGAATCGAATATTTTGTTTGCATGCTCTGTGTTAGGGATACAGTTTCCGCCAGTATCGTATTGTGGAGAAAGGCAGTTGGTGTTCTTAGTGGTTTTGTTCCTAACCTCTTGCACTGCTTGTGTTTTTCCAGGCTGAATTGGCTGGCCAGAGGTCTGCGGCGTGTGGACAAACCCATTCCCACTGTTCACGCCTTCAGCAAACTGATTCGTCTGACTCGAGACCCAGTACTTGGGAATCGGGGCACAAAAGGTGGACTTTTTAAAATAAAAACAGATACCATAAAAAGATGCTCAACAAGACCAGCAGAGTTAAAAAAGTTAAATATTTATTAGGATGTTCTTGGAATAAACTGTTGGGTTTTGATATAAAAGGCTCTGAGAAATTTTGATTCCTCTGACAGAAACTGACTTTTTATCGAAGCCCTAACAACCCCCATCAGTACATCCTGAAAAATTGCATTTCACGTCTAGCTTTTATATAACTTTATACTGGGTGTTGTTTTCAAAAGTCATCTGTGAACTGTACATCCTTCACTTAGCTGAGCAGGAATGTGGCAAGACGCAATTGTTGCTTTAGGTATCCGGTTAAATCCTGTTCCACCAGGCAGCCCTGCTGATAGCTATCTCACTCCTCCTACAGGTCTGGGCCCAGATAAGTAGCTGTCAGCAACCAAAAATGTAAGTCGTGACATCCACCTCTCTCGTATCTCCTATACAGCAGATGGCTGTATCCTAGGGTAGTTGGTCCCGTTACCCATCTACGAGATGCAAGAAGGAAAAAAAACGTTAATTCAGCTGACAAGATGCGCAAACGGTAATTCCACTGTAATTATTCTGTGACGAGAAGGGACTGCTTTTTATTTTGCATATTCCTTCTTTCCTCTCCGTGCAGCTTTTTAACTTTTAGTGGGCCGTCCAATTCAAGCACCAGCACTGTTCCCATTAGGAAATGATATGTTGCTCCAACCTGCAGCTCTTCTGTGAAGCTTGTTGACAGTGTGAAGCCAGAAACTAAACCGGCAAGCACACTTGGGCTGGGAGAAGACAGACCCATAGGATTTCCTCCCAGAAGTGAACGTTACCGGCTCCACACTTTGGCTAGAGCACTGCTCTGAACATGATGCACTACATAACAATGAGCGGTTGTTTCTTTAACCCCCTGCATGTACAGTATCTCCCGCCCCATCTGCCTTGCATGACACTTTAACCATGATCCAATTTGTTAAAAAAAACTTTAGCAATACGATTTCAGTCATGTATGAGGTGTTAACCAGAAGTTCCAGCTGCTTGGAAAGTGTTTTTCCAAAACACAAAAGAGGATAATCAAATTTTCCTCTCTCTTGGATGTGGGGCTGTTGGTCTAATTCCCCCAGTTTTCCTTTACTTTTCTTTGCCCGGTCTGTCAGGGGGCACAGCAGGTGCTCACCCCTCACAATAGCTCCAGGAAAGACTTGTCTTCCGTAGAAACTGCTCTCCATAACATGGACACATGACAACACAACGCCAGGAATAACAGGCAAACCAATTAGATCTGATCACTTTATTCTTTGGGACTCAAACAACTTAACACGTGAACCACTGAACAGGACATGAAAAATGTGCACCTCAGCGCACAACCACACACACAGCAAACACGATTGACTAAACCGTGAAAAAAAAACAGAAAAACACCTGAAAATACAGAACCACAAACAGGCCTATGTAGCCTGCCTGCAATAAATATACAACTGTTCCATCCCTTGTTTCAAACTTGAAACATCTGCAGTTTTTAAGTTATGACTATTAAGTTGTTTTTCTTTATAGAAGGAACATCAACAATAAGTACATCCATTGTTTTTTTTTTTTTAAATCTACAACTAGATCTATGAGATGATAGCAACGCCAAGTAAAAAAAAGAAATGGAAATGTTTTGAAATCAGAGCTGGAGATTAAATGGGCTTCAGAACCGCAATGTTGAATTGGAACAGGGACTGGAGGGAGGGAGGGAGGGAGAGCACGCTGTGTGGACACAGACTGCGGTCAACGAGCAGGACAGCGGACAGCCGCAGAGAGGGGCGGTGGACATGAGGCACTGCAGTGTCTCAGTCCCTGTCTGGGCCTGTGCTGGGGGGTAATGGACACTTCTGACAATGGCCACTGCAGCAG
This sequence comes from Atractosteus spatula, assembly GCF_055471065.1. NCBI lineage: Eukaryota > Metazoa > Chordata > Actinopteri > Semionotiformes > Lepisosteidae > Atractosteus > Atractosteus spatula. The sequence continues at coordinate 4,597,060 of NC_142712.1, read as the reverse complement.
ACCACTAAAGGTCAACCCAGGTGGCCAAGTACACCCTTTAGACCCCTTATTTAGTTCCTGTTTCTAACTGGCCGTTTTGCCTCATCTGTGCTTCTGGCCATACTGGAGAAGATGTTCAATAAGTTTCACAGTTTCAGGTTTTAAAACTATTTTGTCTGAGCCCTCAGGTCCCCCTGTGCATTCGAGCACTGCAGGTATCGAAGTGTTCCTCCCGGTGGCCTGAAACAGTGCTTCATCCCTCCCCCATGGACGTGCGTGGAGACTGCAGGGGACAGGCCTGGGGCAAGAGACACACCCAGCTGTGCCGCCCTGCGGCGCCCGCCCCTCGACCTCCACGTGCCGCGTGCTGCGTGCCGGTGGGGTTTCGCGAGCTCGGCTGTACGAGATGGAGCCACGCTGCGCCCTGCCGAGCACACGGCAGGGCTCACGGCACATCCTGCAGCCCCCTCCTCCGCCTGCACGCCGCACGGAGCTGGACCCTGCCTCCCTGACACACCCCTCGGCGGGACAGCAGGCCTCAGACACCGATGATCCTTTCACACGACATAAAGGCAACTCAACAAATTTCAAATCTCAACAGAATTTAAAAATTTCTATAAGGTTAACAGAGTAAGAGTTTAGGAATGTTCGGCTGGGGGGGGGGGGTTGGAGACACCAGGGTGTTGTTTTGCTGGAATACTGCACTGCACTGGGAGCTCCGACGCCCGCGGCGCTGTCCTGCGGGGGGCGCTAGTCCTCCAGGCTGCGGAAGCCATTCTGCATGTCCTCCAGCAGCTGGGCGTAGTCCGCCTTGATCTTGGCCTCCCCGTCCTTCACTGGGTCCTGGAACACAGCCGGAGGCATGGTTTACACCGGACCAAACACTCTGGCCTCTACCCGCTGAAACTCTTACTTTACTGTCCCAGGTGGGAACTTCGCTTTGCAGGCAGGTTAAAGACACGGCGGCACAGCGCTTTTAACACAACACGAGCCCCTTAACAAATAAGGGACAAACTGTCAATTGTCCAAATTGAGCAGCTTAACAGCTGTGGGACTAAAAGATGACTTGGTTCTATTGCATTTGAATCTGGGCAGTTGAAAATCAATGCCCAGATGGGAGGGGCTCAGGTCCACCGTGCAAGGGGTTGGTCATGACGCCAGCCCACGCGCAAGAAAGTCGCAGATTTGTAGTGCAACTTGACCCGCGACGCGTTAGAATACGTTAAACGGCACGGGAGAGGTGCCGGGCCGCCTGCTGCGAGGTACCTTGAACTTCATGGAGCTGAGCTTGTAGAGCGTCTCGCCCATGTGCTCGCGGATCATGGCCCAGGTGACCTTGTTGTCGCTCTGCGCCGTGGACTCCACCGCGTGCCGCGCCATGTCGTAGAAAGCAATCATGTTGGAAAGGATGCCCACCGTCTTGTAGAACGGGCAGAACCTGAGGAGAGGGCGACAGAACGCGAGTAAAGAGACGGGGAGCCGCAGTGGACGCTGCCCGCTCACAACAGCACAGGGACGTGTCCGCAGACCTATGCTTGACCAAGAATGGGCAAGCATGGCACCACAAGCCAAGTCTATACCAATCCTCAAACATCCCTTAACCCATTCCAACAGCTGCAGGACTTTCCAAAAATAATAATAATAATAATAAAATCATAAAGCACCCTTACAAACCCAGGGATGCTGTACGTAATGATAAAAAATAAATATAATAGAACAAGAAACTACAAGACAAACTGTAAGACAAGCAGACATGGCTCCTAGTAAAAAGGCGCATTTTAAGCTTAGATTTAAAAGCCGTCAGGGAATCTGCCTCTTGAAGAGACCTAGAAAGGGTATTCCAGAATAAACAGCAGGGTCACCAAACTGTCCCACTTTCAGTCCCAGGTTACGAGCAGAGGACCAGCCTCAGCTGAACAGAGCCCCTGGGAAGGAGTATATACTGCACATGCAGGAGCTCAGAAATGTAAAATGGGACCAATCAATAATTCAGTACCCCAAAAATGAACTGGCACAAATTTTCCCTTTGCGACGTTTTATGCCCTCATACAAATGGGCCAAAAACCCAGACTAAAGTTCTGCCAAAGAGGAAGGCAATTCTTCACCTGTCATACGGCGTGTAGCCGTTCTGCTGCAGGAAGTCATCTTTAATCAGCTTGGCCACTTCCAGCGTGATCTTGTCAGACTCTGCCAGAGAGGCCTACAGAAACAAAACCAGGTGAGAAAAGCCGACAAAAATGCTCAGTGTTGATTTGTGCGAACAGCAATGCCAAGGTTTCTGGGGCTGATCCCTGGCTGTAGTCGGCTCTGGCAGGAATGGCCTCAGAACAGCTGCAGGTGGCTCCCCTTCCCCTGGGAGAAGGGGTGGAGTCTGAATGAGGAGCTGCCCTGAGACTGAACCGCAACTAAGCCTGTGTCTGTATCGCAGCTGTGCAACAGGGCTCACTGGATCCACTGCTCCATGGGCGAGTGGTCCAGACTGGAGTCAAGTGCTGTGCAATGGGAGTCTTACTGCTATGACAGGGCATCCCCATTGCTCGGGGTCCTGGAGGCCTCTCTCCCCGCTGACCAGCGACCCAAGCGGTGCTGTCCAGCTGCTCGGTCCTGGAGGCCTCTCTCCCCGCTGACCAGCGACCCAAGCGGTGCTGTCCAGCGGCTCGGTCCTGGAGGCCTCTCTCCCCGCTGACCAGCGACCCAAGGGGTGCTGTCCAGCGGCTCGGCTCCCCCACAGCTCACCTTGCCCACCAGCTGCACGATCTCAGCCAGGTCCTCTTCCTCCTGCAGGATCTCCTTGGCCTTGGTGCGCAGGGGCACGAACTCGGGGAAGTGCTTGTCGTAGTACTCGTCCAGCGCCCGTGTGTACTTGCTGTAGCTGATCAGCCAGTTGACAGAGGGGAAGTGCTTCCTCTGAGCCAGCTTCTTGTCCAGACCCCAGAACACCTTTCAATTAAGAAGTCAAGAGCAAGACAGAGAGAAAAACAGGGAGACGGAGAGAACAATAAAGGATAAATAAACACGAACAATAAAAGAACACAGATAAACGATATTGTGAACCAATGGCCATAGGTACTGCACATTTAAATGTGCAACCTCTATGAAAAATGAGCATGTGAGAGCTGTGCATGATTACCTGGACTATACCAAGAGTGGCTGACGTCACGGGGTCTGAGAAATCGCCACCAGGGGGCGACACACTGAAAAAGAAGACAAACTTCAGCAAGAGCACAGGGCTGAAAATCACACACTGATTTTACACACACTGGATGAATGGAAATTATTCAGCGTCTTTTCAGTGACGTTGAGATAATTCTAATCCAGCATCTCCAATAAGAATTTTCCCATGGAGCGTCAGCGTGAAACCACTGCCTTCAAGCCCAAGAGGAGACGACAAATCAAACACAAGCTCACATGAACAACCCTTCTTTCCTGTGAAAGAACGGTCTTAACCCACTGGACGCTCCCAGCAAAGCTTGGAATAGCCAGCTCTCCTCGTGTTCCCTGGTCTGTGCCAGTTTCTCTCCTGGGGGGGGGGTGAGGGGGCGCTCTAAAATCGTCACTGCTGTATGAGAGTGAGGAGTTGTAGTTTTTGGGGGTACACTTACGCTCCCACGATGCTCACGCTGCCTTCTCTCTCCGGGTTACCCAGGCATTTGACACGGCCAGCCCGCTCGTAGAAGGAGGCCAGGCGGGCGCCCAGGTAGGCAGGGTAGCCGCTGTCTGTAAAACAGCGAGCACACGTTTCACAGGCGGCTGCGGTGGCCACAGAACACCTCCGCTTCCAGTTCTGATCAAACCGACTCCCAGAACCAGAACCAGAACCAGCCACGGCTTTGCAGAGCAGCATGCCCAACAGCATGAAGCGGGTGCTTCTGTGTGCTTAGGATTGCTCAACTAGACAGAGAGCTTTCTCCCGACAGCTGGTTATTAGAAAGCTGTGGGCCAGACTCTGACCCATCATTAATGCAGAATCACGGCAGCGGACAGTTTTGAAATCCAACTGCTTTTTACCATTTACAACACAGACTCGTATCACAACATAGACTGTCACGATAAAGACTGGTCTGAAGAGGTCTTCCCATAAAAAGAGAGCACAGGAAGATAATGTGATGAGATGATACAGCCCCTGCTTGGAGACTGTCCTGGAGACTGGTAGAGTTAAAGGGAGGGATCCATACACACACGGCGAGCGGGCAGCGGACTCACCAGCAGGCATCTCCGCCAGACGCCCCGAGATCTCCCTGAGCGCCTCGGCCCATCGCGAGGTGGAGTCCGCCATCATGCTCACGTTGTAGCCCATGTCTCTGAAGTACTCGGACAGCGTGATCCCTGCGGGGGTATCGAGAGAGACGGACTCACCCTCCTGTCACACCCCAGGAAGCAGCCCGACCGTACGACTCTCTGCCAGGCCGCTTCAAGGATTTCGCACAGCACCTTCCACACTGGAGGCCCGAGACTGAGCTGCACTAAACTGATGAATGAACAAGTGCCACCGTGTGTGTTTTTGCATATTCATACTGCGGCCATAGCTTGTGACCATATGCACTGCTCTGTTTTTCAGGCAAAAGACATTAACTAGAAACAAAGACCTACTGGTACTTCCACTCTCAAAAACCATGCCTTATGAGGGTTTTTCGTCACCTACTGGCACGGTGGTATAACTGCACCTGTGTCTAAACCACTAGAAACGCCCGATTTACCTTTAAACAGGCTATTATTCTTAATGTGCTCAGCAGGTGCCTTATTCAGGAAAGCAACCAATAAATCAATCAACAGAAATTCTAACAGCTACATAGGTGCCTTTAAAAGACAGATGAACATGTTGGGTTTGTTTATGATCAAGGGAAAAATTATTTCCATGAAAAGAAATCTCTCTGGAAAGCCATTCTGGAAACTTATTCTCATAAGCATAAGCAGTATTAGATGTGGAAGAATAAGGCAGTGACTGGCAGCAGTAAGCCAGTGGCATTGGCTGGGTATTACTGGATATTGTGCACCTATACACACTGCTACTGTGCAGCAGACGTTCAAGTAGGGAGCTGCGTCAGCGTGTGTAGGCTGCAAAGGGACAGGTAAAGGTTAATTCCCTGCTGAAATGAAAAGAAAAGAGATGCAACGTTTCAGCTGTGGAGCTTTTACGCACCTGAAGAAGGCTCCACAAATGAAAAGTCATGTCTCTTTCCTTTCGGCATGGAATAAACCTTTACCCCTTACTGTGTAGCGGTGTAGTTTAAGGTTGGTTATAATTGGATGTGGAGATTGTCACTGCTTGCAGCTGGCTACTGGGTACCAGTGGAGATGGATGCTGGGTTGCGATTGGATGTCGTGTACCAGTGGAGATGGATGCTGGGTTGTGTTTGGATGCCGTGTACTTGTGTAGATGGAAGCTCGGTTGTGATTGGATGCCGTGTACCTGTGTAGATGGAGGCTTCTCGGGCGGCCACAGGCATGTTGGAGGTGTTGGCAACCAGCGCTGTCCTCTTCATGATGCTTTCCACCTTCCCATCTACCTCCATTGTCAGCTAAAAGCACCACAGGAAAAGAAAGCATGCATTAGATTTAGTCATATTAGTCATCAAACAACTTAGCCGGTTAACTTTAAACTAAAGGCTCGAATGAACAATTGGAGAACACGGAACCAGTTCTTCATTGCATTTTATTTTTCCTAACATCATATTATTTTATTACTCTATTCCTAGTCATGCAATGAACCAAATACCATGCTGTAGCATTCACAGATACCGCTACATGTTTTCTCAAAATCCTCTTGAATGCAAGCAATGGAAAGAACTTAAAGTACTATTTTCTGAGCAGGGCTGCAGCGTAAAGAGACTGTATTCCCTGAAGACGGCGACGCGGAAGCCCAGGGCTCGGGCTGCCGGACAGTTTCCGGGTGGCCTGACCTCGGGGAAGTCGCGCAGCACTTCCGACATCTCGTTCCCACGCTCCCCGCAGCCCACATAGATGATGACGTCGCTGTTGGAGAACTTGGACAGCGACTGCGAGATGACGGTCTTGCCGCAGCCAAAGGCTCCTGGGATGGCGGTGGTGCCGCCCTGCACACACCTGCACCCAGAGAGAGTGACAACCTTTCACCTCTGACCTTTCACCTCCAAGGCGTGCTGCTGACAATGCACACACTGTGCAAGCCGGATATATAAAAAAGTGATCCTCACAAATAGCCCAAGGTGGCTACCTGTGCTCCTAACTCAACTGTATTCTCCAGGCTGTAAGAATTGCCAGCTTGTTTCTGCTTTTACAAGCGTACAACATCTGATGCAACCAGCCCACTGTACTGTCATAGGAATGGATTGCACCGCTGGGACACTCCTGATCATGCCAGTCCTGTTGCATGTGCTCTGCTACAATCCCCATTACTCTGACTAAACAAAGCTAGTCCTAGTCAAAATGAAAATGAAAGGTACAATGAAGGGGCTCTACAAACTAACAGTCTGCTTTAAGTCTGCATTTTTTGCCACACTACTGTAGTTGTATGATAAAACAGCTTCATCCATATCCAAACTTTATATGCCAGCAAAGCTTGTTATAACAACTATACTATAAGTCCTGGCATGGGCGTCTTGGCTTTGTTAGAGCAACGGCAGTTTCAATATGACCTGTATTTGTATCACAGCAGACCTAGCACCCGGTAGTCTGATCTCAGGAACAGGATACCGCCTGAGGAAAATCAGGCTGCAGGTGGTAGTAGTGCTGGACAACCAGTAGGGGGCTCCCCACCCCCAGCAGACCCAACATTTTCAACACAATGCCCCAGTATGAGGATAGGGGGTCACAGTGCTGCAGGAACTGCGTCACCCCTGGTAACATCCAGAAGTATGGGGGTGTTAACCCCAGTGTCTGGACGTGCACAATCTGGCCACCTTAAATCCCTCCTCTTACTGGACTGGTGAAGCGATTTCTCACTTCTCCACCTGACCTGCTGTGGAGTGGGGCTGCTGGTGCAGAATGGCTGCCAAGTATCTCCCAGGTGGCACCGCTGTGACCTGGACTGGCTGGGTACTCACGGGAAGAGTGCGTCCAGGACCCTCTGTCCAGTCAGCAGGGGATGGTTGGCGGGCAGCTTCTCAGTGACCGGGCGCACCTGTCGCACCGGCCACACCTGGACCATGGTGAACTTCTCCTTCACGCCCTCGAACTCCAGCTCCAGTACCACGTCCTGCGCGGGGGGGCAGTGGAGAGGCAGGCGGGGAGAAACAAAGCGGTCAGTGCCTGCAGGGAAGGGCCTGCTGGACACCCAGGGGTGCCAGGCGCATTCCTAGCTCCGCATTCTGCACGAGCAGCCTACCCGCTGGACATGTTTGCTTAGGACTTATGCGATGAGTTTACTCCTGCACTGGCGCTGCTACCCCATGGCAACAGCAAGGGAAACGGCCTTTGCCGACAGAGGCCCTAAGCGACACGCAGCCCGATGGCGTGACCGAGCCGAGAGGGCCTGGGGAGGCCCCCTCCCCCCCCCCCCCGGGGCAGCGTCATCACTCACCGAGATGTCGTAGTGCCCCGGGGGCGCGACGTAGGTGACGGTGCCCCTGTTCCGCGGCGGCAGCATGAGCTTGTGCTTGATGAGGGAGTTCTCGTACACCAGGCCGTAGATATCGCCGCCGGTGATGTGGCTGCCCACCTGCGCGGGGGGGGGGGAGAGGGAGGAGCAGTGAGAGGCAGGAAGCTGAGAACGGTGCTCACTACTCGCTGTACTCGCTGCATAGGAACGCAAGAGAGTAGAGGGGGGCAATAAACGTCCAGAGACAGCCTCACCTTCAGGTTCTTGAAGGGGGTGAACTCCCACTTGATGTCGCGGTTCAGCGAGCTGATGTTGACGCCACGGGGGATGTAGATGCTCTTGGTGAGATCGTTGATGTCCTTCAGGGGACGCTGTATCCCATCAAAGATGGAGCCCATGATGCCGGGCCCCAGCTCCACCGAGAGGGGTTTCCCCGTGCGCAGGACGGGGTCCCCCACCGAGACGCCGGCTGGCGGGGTGGGGTTAAGGAAAGCGAATGCCAGAGCTCTCGCGGGCCACATTCACACCACCCACCTTCGCACAAGACCAAGCTGATGCCTCAAAGGCCTTAAGCCACTGCAGTCCTGGGGGGGGGCTGCAGTGACAGCTGCTTTTTGTTCTCCCTCTGCTGTTCATGACCTCACTGACCTGAACATTTGCTTGGATCTGGACCTGTTTAACTCTTTCCAAAAGTCTCCTGGCCGTCAAATTAAAGAGACTTAGGGCACCTGCTGGGTTCTGGCCATCATGGAAATGTGCATCTGTGGTTCCCAACCCTGGCCCTGGTGACCCCCACACTTGCTGGTGCTCATTGCAACCCACCTTAAATAAGCTCACTGAAGCCTCACCTGATCTAAGAAGCTGCTTCAATTGAAGCAACATCTGCATTTTGTTTCTAGTCACAGGTTGGGCATTTGATTTCCACTTACACAATAGAGCGGTTCAAGCTCCAGCATGTCTAAGAGCTGGGAACAAACAGTTCAGATTAATATGTTGCTATTATGAAGTCAATGAAGGGTCTGACTGTGGACCCCAGCGGGTGTGCGTGGGTGCGTGCGTGCGTGCGTGCGTGCGTGCGTGCGTGCGTGCGTGCGTGCGTGCGTGCGTGCGTGCGTGTGAGTGACCTGTGCCGGAGAGCGGCGGCGATGGGGTCAGCGAGCCGCTGCGCTGGGCCTGCCAGGCCTCTCGTCAGGATACAGGTTTCTTCGTAGACCTGGATGGTGGCCATGTCTCCCTCCAGCCGGATGATCTCGCCCACCAGCTCACAGTGCCCCACGCGCACCAGCTCGTACATGGCCGCGCCCGCCATGCTGGAGGCCGTCACCACTGCCGGCAGAAACAGGGGGAGCAGGTGCCACCGCCAGTTAACGTCAATTAACTAGAACGTGCTAACGAGCACCTGAAGTGAAAAAGCAGGGCTGGTATCCCCTCCCCCCGACTACAAAGAATTTCACGTTGGTAAAATATTTAAAGGGAACAGGCTTGTTGATGAGTTAAATGCCAGGCAAATCTAGCAGGACTGAGATGCTCACAGTCTTTGGTTACAGACTGTAAAGAAGGAAATCTGCCTCACTTCACTGTGGAGAAAACCGCATTCCTAAACTCGACCAGGGAACGTCAAAATAACTGCATGGGAAACAACCTCAGTCATTTTTTTTTATCATCTTAGCTCAAGTTATAAATGTATAGGATTAAACATCATACCCATGTTATAATGTTCAGTACTAAAGATTATAACCAGATTAACGGTTTATTAATTTGAGTAAAACAAGATTAAAACAATAAACGGCAGAGTTGTTAGGGAATGTATTAAGCTCTGTTGACTGATGTCAAGGACCAAAAAAAATAAAGTCAGATGTACAGATAACTTTGTACCAGAAAGTACCGGCCCAAATCAAGCACTGATCCTAATGACCACTCTATTGAGTGTCTGAGAAAACATAAAAGCACTGAATCATCACTGAAATGGAAGTGCAGAATGCCTTAACCAAAGTTATTTTACTTGATGCACTGGCCAACTACCTTATTCCAAACACCAAGGGCCATTTACATCTGTCTGCAGTCATACGGCAGGTTGTTGAAAACTGAAAATTACAGCAACACGGCTGCAGATTAAAATGTAATTTTGAAATTATTCTTAGAATTAGTTACAGTACAATTGACTACAACACAACCATTCTTTATTTTCTAGCTTGCTTATTTCTTCAGCTAGGCAGTCACCAAAGAATAAAAACTTTAACAGGACAAATCGGGAGCAAAAAATATAAACCTGACAAAGGGGAGGAAAAAATAATTTTACTGTTAAATATCAGCCTCCAAGAATGATCCAGCCAGTGGGTACTGTACCTGCCCAACCTGCTTTCCTATAGTGAGGCAGAACCTACAGTGACTCTAAATATTCATTACCAATCTTTTTGCATAAACGAGAACAAACTGTCCTGTTGGCTACATCTAATGCAGTATTAGAAGCTGGAGTTCTAAAACTAAGCGATGATCAAGCCTACTTTATACTGCGTTAGGTCCAGATTACATCAGATTACATCAGAACTTTGACCTGCTACAAAGATCACAAATAAAAAGTTGGGTTTTTCTTTGGGGGGTGTTTTTGCATGGAAGAAAGGAGGCTCAAGCAAACGAGCCTCCCATCGCAGTAAACAGACAGAATACAGGCTCATTTCAACATATTAACTTCAGTATTTTTAATTGGATCGCTGTATTATTGTAATCATTAATCACAGAGGTTTTTGCATATAAAGCAACATTATTTCATCCAATCAATATGATTTTCGTGAATGTGAGCCGTTTAGTTTTGCTGATTTGTCTTTGGGCGCGGGCAGGAGCAGGCTGATCCTGCAGTCAGTTACACTGCCACACCCGAGACAAGCCGAAAAGAAAAGCGACTGACCAGGTCCCGACACCCCATGCACGTATCCAAACTCGCTCTCCCGCTCTTCATCGCGGATCTTGGGCAGCTTCGAGAAATCCATCCTGGTTTTTTAAATCTGGAACATAAAAGGAATAAATGGAATTTAAAAAAAAAAATCAGTGGTGCCACAGCTCAGCAGAGTCTCACTTCGCTGCAGTGTAACAGGGAGAAATAAATCTACCCGTTTCTCTAACGTAGCCTATATGATTCCAAAACTAACAGGTCACAGTGTTTTTATACACAACATCCTTCTGCATCCGTGTTTGTATTTTTGCAGCACTCCTGCTTCAGTCTGGTTTCAGGCACTGCTGTCCCCTCTAAACTGCCTGCGACTGGCTGAAGCCCACAGAACTCAGAACACAGGGCAGCTAGTTTAACAGTTAGTTTACGGAGCGGTGGCTCTGTGGCTCAGGATCTGCGCCTGTGGCTGGAAGGTTGCCGGTTTGTATCCCGCAGCCGGCAGAGGAATCCTACTCCGTTGGGCCCCTGAGCAAGGCCCTTAACCCCAGCTGCTCCAGGGGCGCCGTATAAATGGCTGACCCTGCGCTCTGACCCCCAGCTTCTCTCTCTGTCGGTTTGTCTCATGGAGAGTGAGCTGGGGTATACGAAAAGACAAATTCCTAATAAAAAAAGAGCAACAAAGCTCGATGCAATAAGGCTATTCTGACCATCTAACTCATTTGGCTGCTTAGAGCTAATGAATCAGAGAATCTCATCCAGATGGTACTTGAAGGAAGCCAGCGTATTGACTTCAACATGACTGGGCAGCTTGTTCCAGATCCCTACTGTACCTCCCTTTGCATTTTAGACACTTAAATATGTCCCCTATTGTCAATTTTAAATTCCTCATAGTTTCCATGTGTGTCCTGTTTCGTGATTCATTGTTGACTCAGTAGTCTATGGGTTATCTCTGTCTATACCATTGAGAAATATATGAATGGGGTTCTTTTCGAGACTAATACAATTTTAATTCTTAATTTTCAATTCTTCCTACAATTTTAACTTTAAATCATAAAATTCCCATTGGCTTTACTGCTTCTAGACAAGAGCCTACAAGACATAAATGAGGTGTCAACATAAGCGTCAAGGTTCTTCCTTGAGTAGGTAGGAGGTTTTTCCAAGAACGGATTCTTGAGGCTCACCGTTTCCAGTCTTCTGTCCAGAATTTTATTTTTGCTACATGCATGGAACATTTTTATACATGCACGTACAGACGTCACGTCATCTTGATGACATGCACGTCATCAAGATGAGTCATATTCAAGATCTTTGTTCATTCTCATCATTCTTCAATTACATTCAGGAAGATTTAGACATAGTCTATGGCTTCTGTAGCCTTCGCTGATAAACTTAACCAAATCTGGAAGAGTACCTCAATTTCATATAGCATTTTCTATCCACTATCAAGATCTGAAGAAATGTGAAGTTTCTGTAATGTGTGGATGAAGAAGCCCATTCTGGACCAGCCCATGTGAAACAATGACCTTACATGCTTCCACCCACGACACCGTGAGATACAGCTCAGGCCAGCGCCCCAGCCTTTCACCACCCCCCCTAATGGGGAGACCCCTTCCTGCCCTCCCCTCCCCCATTCGCACTGCCTTGAGAAAGGTAGCAGGGCCATGCAAAATCAGGATAGGATGGCAGGGTGGCACTGTGAACTGACAGCTCACTGCTCTCATCCAGGTCCACCACAGGGGAACCCCCAAACTGAAACACACAGGGGAAGCCACAGTAACAAATCTCTAAACATATTAATGGACTTGTTTGACAAAAAACAAAGCCGAGAATGACTTAACCTGCATATTCACAAGATCTTTCAGTCCTATATGTTGTTGCTGTACCTTACTTTATTATTACTTGCAACACAAGGAGCAGATGCACATCCTGCGATAAGCGAAGTTCCAGTTTTTTACTGCAGATACTGTTCATTTTTTGATTGTTAAGAAATGGAGCCTGAAAAATTTTACAGCACCTCACAGATTGCCATTCATCCTTTAAGAAAAAAACAACAGTTTGATTCACCAGCTTCATCCCTGCTGGTCGTGATTAAACTACAAGAACAGGAGAAGACCGAGGTAAGCACTTACCCAGAAGAGTCCGACTGCAACAGTACACAAAGTATACAGACACAGCTCAAGAAATGAGGCTGGAGCTGGATTTCAGCAACTGGTTTTGTAAACTGAATACTGTTGTTTCCTATACAACACATGACAGACCAGGAGAGGTGAGAGATCCAGCTTTCGCTATCAGATTACACAGTTTCTGCTTGTATATAAAGAAAAAGAGAGAACAGACCTTGCGATATGGCAAAAGCTTTTCAATCTGGTTAATGTAGTCTTGCAAATGTCTCCCAGCAACAGAGTAATAAAAAACAAAATACTGTATAGGTAGTTCAGATCCAGTAATCAATACAACCTTTTTATCTCAATGAAGACTTCTTAGGCAATACACACCATCCATTTTTAAGATGTTGGCGAATTAGACTGCATTTACTACAAAAGCACTGTACTGTAAAAATCCACCGTCAGAACCGAGTAAATAAAAACCAGTATTGCTAACGGGTGACTCACTGCCTCTTTCCATTTAAATAGTTGCTTTTGATTTAAAGAAGTCTTATTTATTCAGGCATCAAAAGATACCATTTAGCAACAATAATACTTGGCTAGCATTCCAAAAAATGATCCAACATCGAATCAAAAGACAGAAAAACCAGGCTGCGGACTCCCACGACTCTTTTCTGGTATTCTAGTGCTTCGCAGTATGTTATGCACACCCATCCACCTGGTAATCGCTAAATAAAACAAAACCAGATGACTGACGGAGCAGTCAAACAGGGAGACGTACACCAACAGACAGATCTGAACAGAGTCCAGGAGCGGGGAGCCCCTCCGAGCAGGCACCTGCGTGCTCCAATCCAGGCCTGCCGCACAGACGCAGCGCCAGCGCATCACTCCAGCGCCACGCAGCCATTCTCCCGGCAAGGTGACCAGCGGCTCATGCCTCCGACGCCTCTCATTTGTTTAAAGTTCCATTTTTTCCCCAACGATTCTGCATTTATAGCACGGAGCATAACCCTGTTCACAGGGACGTGACAAAAATGCTGGGCCTCTCAGAGCAAAAGCACAATGTAAAAAAAAAAAAAGACGATTGCAGCGCACCACCACAAGATCTGTGTTAAAAATACTCTGTCAGCTAAACCGCGCTTGGTTGGGGCCCTGTGCCTGGTTCTTACCTGGAGCCGTATAATGAAGCGCGGCTGAATTCCCAGCCTTTCCCTGGGAAACGCAGAGCCGCTGCTCCGAGGAAGATGCGACTGCAGCCGCAGCAACAGCAGGGGATCACACAGCGCGTGCACACACACACACTGTCAGCTGACCCGCTGACTAATCTGAGCTCTCGCATCCCACTCAAGATCAGACTCCCCCCCCACAATCTGGAGCTCTTCCCCTCTGCACTGACGCTGCTCAACGCCAGCGCTACCGGCTCCTCCCTCGGTGTCCCCAACAGCCACGGGCCCCGTTCCTCACAGCCAGGCATCGCCCTCGGCCTCGACACCTCCCCTCACTCCTGTGACCTCTCGCCCTTCCACAGGGGGACGAGGGACAGCATCACCAAAGGACACTACCAGGCCCCCTGAAGCCCCAGTCTCACAGGCTTAGCAGGGACACAGGGACTCCCACATTTTTGGTGTTTACTGTATGTTCAAGTCACAAGTAACCTGTAATCATAATCACTGCTCTTTGGTTTAAGAGGCCTCTGGGTCGTAAGCGAGATGAGTAAAGTACGCTTTTTAAATATGGTTACAAAGCACTTAACATTTTTTAAAATCATCAAAAACAGAAGCACTGAAAACTCCAAGTCACTGTGTTATATCATAATCGCAATTAAGCAAGAACTGGATGGTGAGGTCTGGGGAGGAGGACTTGTTTTGACCAGTTCAGCAACATTTTTAGTCCAGACAGCGGTGTCTCCCCAGATCTCACAAGCTCAACAAGGCTGGGCCTGGTCCGTACTGGGATAGGAGGCCACCAAGAAAAAACCTGTATGTGGTGCCGGCGGACCAGTAGGTGGCGCTTTTCAAACCTGTTCCCCAGGACGCTGACAGGGAGACACCATGTTGTAGGAGATGCATCCATTCCTTCAGATGAAATATTAAAGCAAAGGTCCAGACTGCTTGGCCATTAAAAATTCATTAAGCATTAAAATTCATAAAGGGTCATTAACCCCTGATACTCTGGCTCAACTCCAGTCTAGACCTGTACAACCTGTCCTTAGATTTTACTCCTAGTTCAACTGGAGAAGCAGTTTCTCGCTCCTCCACCTGATCTTCTGTGTCGATAAGTTGCAGACGCCAACCGCATGGGAGCTGCACTTTAATGGTGGATGAGGTGGACCCCACCATTTTGTAGAGAGCTTTCAAACGCCTTGGGATGAGAAACGCTATAAAATGACCATTGTTCAAAGAGGGGCTGGAATGAAATGTAGGAGGGGCTGTGACCCCTGCAGGACGATACCTAAAGCACAAGAGAATCACCCCTCTTTCTGCACACCCCCTCCCACAGTACTGCCACACTCAGATTTATGACACTCGGACCGGGACATTCTTTTCTTTCCCTGCCTACAGCTCACAAGAAGAGAAGCCCTCATTAAGCAGAACAGCCCAATTGATCCTTCACAGCTTCACATGCATGCCTGGTCATATCTGTCAAAACTGCAAAAAAGAACAACAGCAGTTACCACAGCTCGGCAGACAACTGACGACAAAAGAGAACAGAAAGTCCTGGTTAAGCGACAGATTTCCCCATGTTGCCACATGCAAGCCTGCACTTCCTGGACTGCAATCCATTACAAGAACCCATCACAGCCATTTCTCCATCCACCCTGCCGCACTCGATCAGCTAGCGGAGGATCAGGAAGCTGACCTCTTTGTTATATACCAGACCTGCCATTACATGCATTACAACTCTGGACACCATGTGTTCAGAAATACCAGCACTTACTCTCCTTCCTCAAGTGAAGTCACTTTACTGTCTATCTGTCTATGCTTTTGCAAAAAGCAGTTTATTCCTGGCCAGGGTTGTGGTGACCCTGTGTCTATCCCTGCATCTTGGCCGGTGGAACAGTATTGTTGTCTGCTTTGTTAAGCACCTTATAAGACGTTTACTTGGAGGCTTTGCCCAAGATCAGCATGTTTGCGCAGATTTTGCGGCACAAATACAAGCTGGTGCAGATGAACATGTGCAGGAGCTTCGGCCAGCAGCTTCGGACCCCTCAGGCCATCATTAGACCTAAAGGGGGACCTTTGTTTATCCAATCCAGACCTATGCACTGACTCACAAGATAGTGATTACATGGCAGTGGAACAACTGCATAGGATCATGCTATAACAGAAAGAAACATTAAAGGAACTTCCAAAATGGAACAATGCATCAGAGTCACCTTCTCATTCACGGCTCTGACTCACTTACAGATAGTTTCCACTGACTTTCCGTCAAACCCACCGCAGTTCACTAACACTCCACATCAAAGCACAGTAGTGCCAGAAGTGTAAAATTAAAATCGGGATCTTTGAACCATCCCGAACTTTATGCAAATATCCCTGAAAACTGCTTATACTTCATTCACAGGAGGGTAGTTAGCACATGCTCTTGAAGCATTCCTACTGTATATAAAAAAAGGCATTGGCTCGTAGCAACGCAGGTTCTGAAATTAGGTTCGTCGTGAGACTGACTCACCGCCGTGCTCCCCTACCACAAACCCACCCAGCCGAGGTTCTGTCACTCTGGAGCTCACAAGCACGCTGAGCAGTCCCGCTGCGTCACAGCGCACGAGGCTCAACGAGCACCCTGAAGTCTCTGTCCAGCTTGCCGTCAGCGATGCTAAACCATCACCACATGAAATGAACAGGGCAGGTGACTTAAGGGAGTATTGAGAGTCCTCAAGGGCACAGACAAAGTCAGCCCGGTCGGCCTCTTCTGAATGAGCAGTGAAACAGGAACTAGAGGCCAGTGCATTTGAGACGAAGAACAGCAGGCACTCCTGTATGCCAAGTCAAAGAGTTCTACTATTACAGCAAGGGTCCTACTGTGCAAACGAGAGCCCATCTGGAAAGAGAGCCAGCAGGTGTGGGGGAACCCCAAAAGCAAAATTGGGAACCCCTGCCTTATCCGGCATCACCTGGAATGGAAGACCATACTCAGGGCACATCACCCTTACAATATTCACACCACTTTTATGTAAAACAAGATTACAAAACTGCTAAACCGATCAGATGATACAAATGGACTCCAATACAATACATCATTTATAATAGATCACTCCGTTTTCTACGTCAGATCATAGAATACATTTTAGGGGAGCATCGCAGAATGCAGTTCTGATACCGCCCGTCATATGATGGACCCCCATATATCTGTTACGGAACACTGTACACCCAGCCCCACTCCAGACACCCCATAAAGATGCTGAGCGCCCTTCGGAAAATTTCGCCCGGTCTGCTGACTCGATCACATGACGTGTCGATCGTGTCTAATACACATTTGTTAAGACGAGCCAACTCTTCGACAGAGCGAAGGCAATTACTGTAAATGCATACACGGGGAAAGAGACGGTCACCGCTACAGTTCAGTACCGTAAAACAGACCAATACCTCTGAAGTCTGAATCTGTTCAACAAAATCTAGTCTAGGGTACTTCGCCTTAACAACACCCGTCAGGATACGTTAGCTATCGTCCATCGACGTCAACACGCAACACATTATTAACCTGAGACATCTTTCCGCAGTGCAATTATTCCTATTCCTCGAAAACTGAAACCTTCGCAAGGCCAGCGTTATTTACCAGCAATGCATCCGAAAACACGTTTGCACCCACGAACAAACCTTTGTTGCGCAGTGAACTCGAATCTTTACACTTCAAAAATACGATCGGCTCTGTAATTGATCGCTCAGATATTCGCGTTTCTAGAAAAAGCTTAATCTAAAATTATTTCATAATACGGTATATCACACTGAGTCCCCATCTGACGAGCACAACATGCTTGCCGATATGAAAGTATGTGTACTAATAATTCAGACGCTTACTGGACTACAGTTCGTTTAGGATGTTTTAATACGATTGAAGGACCGATGTTGCATTTTGTTTTCAATTATTTTTTTTCGCAACTGCCGTACAATGCAATGGTGGCCGAGGATGGTTTCGATAGCTAAAAAAAAACAAAAAAAAACGAAGACCTGTGACAGTACTGACGCACGAAGCGGCATGAAATGAAAATTGTTTTAATTTATTCATATCAGAAACCCGCAGTGTTTATTTTGCACATATGGATCAGCTGTCCAGTCTGTCATTTCAGCGGCGCATAGGTCTGCTACCGACTTACAATCTGCATTTCATTGAAAATTTAATTTAAGACACGCAGCACCACAATAAACCGGCTAAACACACACAAAAGAGTGATTAAAGAGTCAAATACTGTTACGTTACCTTCGAGAAACGAAATTATTTAAAGCTTTTTCTCTCCCTCCTCCAGCTAGGAACTTGTCAGCAAAGCGAGAGATCGGGGAGTCAGCTGACTTCATTCACCGCAGGCTGAACTACCCCTTCCACAGGAGAGGAAACTGACACCATCCTGGCTCAAAACTGGATGCTGGGCTGCACCGCTAAGCTATGCCGTGTCTAGAGCCAAGATGGAGATGACATAGGCCCAGTTTCGTCACTTCCCCTACATAATTCGCACCCTCCGTCAAATTGAAGGAAAACAGCATTATGGGATATTGGAGGAACTTTATCGAGCGCGTGTTATCCAGTTTGGTTCCTGATAAAATAATTTGAATAACTAAAACACTATTATTATTCATAAGGGATGATGTACTTAGGTTTTAACTATTCAAAAATATGCGTCTCATGTAGGGAGTCATTATCTTACCAAAATATTTTTTTTAAAATATTAACCCGTAACCGGCGTACCAAATTTATAATAACGTTAGTATACTCGAAAACTGTTTTTGAATAATTGCCATTGAAGGTACCAACAGTCGTTATTAATAGATAGCCTGTCAGTAAAATAACAGATTAGTTAGTTCATTCATTTCCATAATTGCGTAAAGAAATATTCAGATATATTACGGGGGGGCGTGTTTTCTGGTCACGTGATCTATTCGATTCGATGTTGGATTATATATTTTCCTTCAGTTCAACTCAAATGGTTTTTAACATTTAACCATAGTGTCAAATTTTCCTCGCAATCTATTTATTATTTTAAATGCGGCCGTTAAAATATTTTAATCGAAAACGGAAACGTCGGCGCGAGTCAAAGGTCACGGCCTTTGGACGTTTTTTTAAAAAAAACAGCCGTTAAATTCAGAGATTAATCGAATCCCGTTTTTAAAATATTTTCACGCACTGAAAACCGGTCGCAAACCGCGTCAGGGTGGCGCTGGGGGACGGGCAGGCGGTTTTGGGGTCCCCGCGGGGGAAGGCAATATTTTTATCTGGGGGGGGAGCGGAGCGAGCGGGGTCAGAGTTCAGCCGTGTGTGTGTGTGTGTGTGCGCGCGCGGAGGGGGAGCGAAGTTGATCCATGTGGTTCTGGCTGACAGCGGTGCTCAATCCTCACCCGAACTCAGCCCGAATCCCCCCCAAGGACGAGCCGCTGCCCTCCGCTTTGACCGCGACACCCCCGGGAAACAACTCCTGTCCACCATGAAGGGGTGAGTAGGCGCCGTCCGCCGAGACGCCTCTCTGCCCATCACGGATAAAGTTTTTTTTTCTCTCTTTTCTCTCTCTCTCCTTTTTTTTCCGGAGAGGGGTGGGGGTGTTGCGATGAGCTTTGCTGTGTGCATGCTCGCCTGGTGCTGCTGTGGGAAGCAGGAATCTGCCAACGCCAGCAGAAGCGTTGTGACCGCCGGGCGCCTGGTTAGCGAGCGGCGAGTGTCGCTCCCGTTTTCTCATCCCAAGATGGCAAAAGTAGGGTCGTCTGGGGTTTCGTTTTCCCTCGCGAGGACCGGCCGAAAAACAAAACCGCTGTTTGTTTTAATCGGCTCCCTTCTGTATCGTGTGTGTTTTTCTTTAATGAAAATAACGTAGAAGCGTTTCCTGTTATAAATATTAATTTTGAAATCTCAACCCCCCCCCACCCTTAACTTTGTAACCGGTGTTTTTTCTTCCGCCTGTGTCTTGATAGTGAAAGATCCTTAAAACCGTGTACTAAATGGGTTAACGAAGGTGTGTTTTAGCACAATTGTCCGTTGGATCTCTTCTGAAGTCACGCAGTTGGCGATATCGCACGGTTGCGTTTGCTAAAAGGTTAAGACACGTCCCCCCCCCCCCCCCGCCCCGGGGCGTCACCAGTAGATCGAGTGTTATTTGTTGTTAAGAAAAATCAACAGGTAAAATCGCGGGGGGTCCGGGCGCGTGCGGGGTCACCCAGCTCTCGGGGAGCCCGGGACGCCTTTTGGCGCGCGCTGCAGCAGTCGAGGAAGAACCCCCCCCCACACACACACCCCACCCCGCCACGAGACACCTGTCTGGTCCCGCCGGCATCAACCCGTCAGTCTGCAAAATCGCTGTTTTGTACCCCCACTGGCTGGTGGAGCGTTTCCTTGGCCCGTGTTAAGCTTTGACCGAGAAGCTGCTTTCAAAGGGCGGTTCGGAGGTAAACCAACAGACCGGACTGGTCCTTTAGTGACCGTGTTATTGGTTGACGAGTGCATGCGGGGGGGTTCTTTCAAGAGAAAGCAAAACCAATTTAAGTGGGATGTTGTTGTTTCCCCCCCCCCCCCCCCCCCCCCATTCGCAGTGGAGTGCAGGCGGGAAGATGTACCTGCAGGCAGGCAGACCTGTCAGACACTCGATACAGTATGTCTGCAGGGGTCTGTCGGGGCTTGCTTGATTGATTGAGGTGTTGGACTGTAACTGGAGGTCACTGAGGGGGTTATAAATGAGAGGAGGCCATTCGGCCCATCCTTTTCATCAACCAAAAAAACGTTGGTACATTAAGAAGTTTGCAGAGAGAGAGAGGAAGGAGGCCATTTGAGTGAAGAAGGCTACTTCGACACCCCTGTACAGAGCACTTGTTTCGGACAAGCCCTCCGAGCGAGGTGCTGCAGCATGGCATGCGCTGCGGGGGGCCCTGTCAGCGCCGCGCGCCGCCCTCCCGCCGCCAGCTGGTGCGGTATCTCGTGACCCGGGCAGCTGGTTTAAAAATGGAGTTCCAGCTCCGGCCGCCCCCTATAAATACACCGGGGCGCGCGCTGAGCTCTGGGCCGCCTGGGGCACAGGTCCAGCCAGGGCGGGTGTGCCTTGTGCAGGGGAGGGGGCAGCTCTCTTGCCAGCCCGTCGGCGAGCGGGGGAGCGGAGGGGCGTGCGGTCGTCCTGTGGGGGTTCCTGATGCAGAACTCAATAGGAGAACAAGGGCCAAGTCTGACCTGAGCTCAGCGATGGATGTCCAACTCCGTTCTCTTCGCTCGCTGCCCGAGACTTTTCTCCTAAAGTCTGTGCCCCCCTGCCATCAACAGCAATGGCTCCCCCCTGCTTGCTGAAGTCTTTTTTTTTTTTCTTGGAGTTACCCAGCTGTTTTTGTGTCTTGCTCCTGCGTTTCTGTTTTTCTGCACAAAGAAACAGAAGTCGAAGCTCGGCACGCCCGTGCGGGTCGGTGGTCGCGTGGGGAGGAACTGAGTGCGGTTTTCGGCACCGGCCCAATTTCGGCTGCCAGGGAAGGAGACAGCTCACCTGCGGTGTTGTGGGCGCTGCGCGGTGCCCGGGGGCATCCTGCAGAAACGGGGCTTGAACAGCTCCTATGGAACAAGCTGAGCAACACCCTGACTCGAGGAGATCCTTGGAGCAGTTTGTCTGCTAACCACCGAATGGGCCGGGTGGCCCACGTGGCCCCTCTCGTTTGTGACTGCTCGGCTGAGAGACTTCGCCTGCCTGGAGCCCGTTCCCACTGCTCTGTGAGCTGGGGTCCAGCTCAGAGCCTTCCGCCGTGCAAACAGGAAAACAAAAAGGCAACAGTAAACGTAACTGCACACTGTCGCTTTGAAAGAGAACGGGACTGTAGTAATAATGGCCAAGACGGGGATTTGAAGAGAGGTGATAGTTCTGAAGTGGTGCTAATTTGTGCAGTTGAGAACCCAGCGCTCACTTGCTGGACGTGGTTCATAGTTTTTCTTTGCCCGCATTTCCATGACCTTCGGCCCCCTCGTTGAAGAACACATCCAAGCTCGAAGGCTCTGGGCTCGGCCTGGACTGAGAGGAGGCAGCTGTGCCAGTCCTGGACAGCGTGGACGTTGGCAGGAGTGCGTCCAGCTCCGCAGTGTCGAAGCTGGCCTGGCTGTGGGCTCTGCTGGATTGCAGTGTGTACAGCTGCCGCCTGCCCTGGCTCTGCTTGCGGGCTGCGAGGAGCAGCTGGGAGGTGTTGGGAGCTGGGCAGCTCTTTGAGAAGCTACAGGTTTCGCCATGTTTGCCCTCATGTGCTCGTGGCTCACCCGTGCAAGACAGCACCCAGGTGTCTCAACATTTTAGTCCTTTCGTCGGGTCTGCGGATACGTTTGCACAGGGAGAGGCATGCTTTTAGTGTCATTTGAAAATATTTGCATTTCTGCTTCATCGGTGCGGTTTGTTCTTTTGTACTGGTTTAGCCTGCAAAGAATCAAACTGCTGTGCAGGCAGAGTCTTCATTTTCCCTCTTTGCTCTGCCCCCTGCCCACGCTGCTATTCCATACAAGAGCACCACAGAACTCACGGCCACACCTGGAGTTTCCGATCCTGCCTGTCCGTCAGTGAGATGCATTGTGACAGGAAAATTCTTTACAGCATTAAATAGTGTGCTCGTTGATTCCGATGTTAGTCAGTTAATGTCTGCGCAGCGCAGGAAATGCATTAGAAACGGGTCTTCCTGCCGGTCCTGGGAAGGGGTTGTCACCACACACAGTGCTCAGCTGGTGTCCACTGTGGGCGCAGCAGAGCGCTCGGCACGCCACAGCCGTTGACCAGTCTGGTTCTGTTCCAGTAGCCGGATCGAGCTGGGAGACGTGACGCCACACAACATTAAGCAGCTGAAGCGGCTGAACCAGGTGATCTTCCCAGTCAGCTACAACGACAAGTTCTACAAGGACGTGCTGGAGGTGGGGGAGCTGGCCAAGCTAGGTGAGTGGAGCGGGGGGTGTCCTCGATTCTGTCGGGAGTGCGAGGGGGGTGATTAAGGGCCGTGAGACATGGGCCGGTGACGAGGGGCAGAAGTGGTGAGCATGTGCGAGGGGGGTGGGGGTAGCGTGTCCGCGCAGGGCCTGCAGGTGCGGGTGCGGTCCATAGGAGGCGCTGGCGCTCGTGGGCGAGCGCTCACTCTCACTCTCCGCTGTGTTTCAGCGTACTTCAATGACATCGCAGTGGGAGCAGTGTGCTGCCGAGTGGATCACTCCCAGAACCAGAAGAGGCTCTACATCATGACCTTGGGCTGCCTGGCGCCGTATCGCAGGCTGGGGATAGGTATGACTCTGCCGGCCTGCTTCGAGAGGCTCTCTCTTCTTCAGGACGCAGACTAGATGTTTTTGTTATTTTTTTGCTGTTCGTATGCGTCCCACAAATCAGAAGGATTGTGGCCTGTGCTTTTTATCAGCAGCTGCTCTTCTGATTTTGGAAAGAGCTGAGAAAGTGGCTGATGGAGAGGCGGGGCTGACAGCGTTGAGACATGAAAGGGAGAAACTGCTTAAAATCAGATTGGTTGAGTTCAAAATTTGTTATGTATCCCCAGGAGGATAATTTAAGCACATATTTGTAATATGGGCCCCAATCAAAGTGTGCAAAAAAGTTTGATGGTGTTTTTAAAAAAAAAACAGGGTTCTGTGGTTGCCCACTGCAGTCATGAGCCCCAGTTAAGGGAAGGCACACACGGAGCGTCAAGCTCGTTCAGTCTAGAGACTCGCTACAGTTCTCTGCTAACACTTGTCAAAAACATCACGCAACACGTTGTGAATAAAAGATGCATTCCTCGCGTTTCAATTTCGAAGCTTTGCGGGCGTGTTCCAGTCCTTTTAATCCACAGGCCAGGTGTCTCTTGTTGTGCCCCTCTGAGCTCCTGGTGTGCTTTGTTTTATTCAGGAACAAAGATGCTGAACCACGTGTTAAACATCTGCGAGAAGGATGGCACTTTCGACAATATCTATCTGTAAGTAATCCCGGTTTGCAAAGAATAAATAGGAAAAATAGCTTAATTCCTTGTGCATGTAAGATGAGAGTTGAGTATTTGTTTTTTCTTACAATTATAGTCTTTGTTTATAAGTTCACAGACATTTGGAACTGCTTATCTAATTGCAACCTGTCGTGTATTTCCACAAGTATTTCCTGTGGCCAAATAACGTTCTTAGAGGACCAACCTGTATTAAGTTCCCTTCAGTTGCGCACCTTAGCAGTAATGCCAAGAGCTCTGTCCTCTTTCAAGCACGTCTGCTCTCTGTCTGATGGGCAGTGCGGCTTCTAACTGCTGTTTTTCTGTTTTTTATTGGCATGCAGGCATGTTCAGATCAGTAACGAGTCGGCCATCGACTTTTACCGGAAGTTTGGTTTTGAGATCATAGAAACGAAAAAGAATTACTACAAGAGGATAGAGCCGGCGGACGCCCACGTTCTGCAGAAAAACCTCAAGAGTCAGTGTCCGGCCCCCAGCGGCGATCTGCAGAAAGGCAATTAGGACTGAGAAACGGGCGGACGAGCTCTGGCGTGCACTGTCTCCGTGCCCGGACTGTGAGAGGCGCCTGGTGCGAGAATCCGATGGCTGATGACACCTTTACCACTTTCTTCAAGGGACATTTAAGTTTACTAGACAAGAACAAAAAACAAATGCTGCGTTTCTTTTGCAAAACGGGAGCCCTACTCAAGTTACAGTCCCCCCTTCCACCCTCCACCCATTCCCCTTCCTATTTTTTTTCATTAGTTGGAAAACAAAAATTTCAGAATCCAGAAGTGCACTAGAAGAAAGTGTTTTTTTTTTTTTAAAAAGAAAACTACAAGGAGCAGTCTTTCCGAGGGCGAGGGTTATCGGTTGCCGGAGGTGGTGGTGGTGGTTGTTGTTGTTGTTGTTGTTTTTGGTTAAAATGTTTTAGAATATTACATTGAGGAAGTGAGTCGCAAAAAAGAGCGAGATCAGGAACCACAGAAAACCCTGACAACGGGCGATTTTGGCGAGAGGTTGTCGCTCCCTGTGTCGAAGGAACCAAGGCCCAGTTCTGTGTCTTTCTCGGGGGGGGGGGGGGCGAAGGGGAATCGCACAGGCTTTTAAGACTGAACGTTTTGCGTTTTAGCAACGCGCCGGCTTGGCATTCTGTGGCCGTGACATTTCCCAGGCCTGCTCCTTGTAACCCAGCCTCGCCGGCCGGCTTTGACGCCAGTTTGGTGGGGAAGAGGATGGGCGGGGGTGAGACGAGGGGGGTCGGCGCGGAGGCCTGGAGTGAGGCTGTTGGGGCGATGCAGAGAGGGGGCCCCCGGGACACCACCCCGTTGTTGCTAGACTCCACACTCTTAGTTTCTGAATGTTTTTGGTTTCTTGACAATATATTTTTCTTTTTATCCCTCAGAACGGGCCGAGTTTTTTTTCAAAAACCCAGTTCTCCTCCGGTTTCTTTCAGTGATACAGGAGCAGACAGCTGCTGGGAAGGTAGTTAAAGCCCTGGCCGTGAACGATCCTGGGAGGTGCAGCCTGAGCTGTTGCAGATCTGCTGGGGCAAGTTAGCGATATCAAACTGGGACAGATGGGGGGGCAGCGGTGGTGGGGGGGGACCTGCAGACCCAGGGCTCAGTTTCCTTAAAAAAAAAATAGCAGTTTTTAGACGTCGGGTCTGTGCCAGAATATTGCCCGTGTTTCTCGGCCCTCTCGCCTTTCTGACCACTCTGATACTCTGTAAATAAGATGCTGCACAAATGGGATCCGAAGCTCGTTTCTGACACCCGTGATTTTTTTCCTAGCTCAATGAAAAGCGTTGCTGAGAACAGTACTGTTCCTGAGCTGCTACTTAACTCATTCAGCTTCCTGTGCAACAATTTCGGCATCATTCTGGGGCAGTTTTTTTTTTAAGTGAAGCAATTGTGTACAGTAAAGTTTTCCCCTCCCCCCCCCCCCCCCCCCCAAACAAAATGGTGGTACTGTTGGTAGCCTTTCACCACAACGGAGAGAAAGCTAGAAGGCCAGAGCGCTGTTTTATTTTAATTAATGAAGGCCCTGCATTGAAGAGCTTAACATCTAGATTTGTTTTTTTTTTTACATATTGAATTTCGTTTTAAAGCTTAACATTAAAATAAAAACCGGTTAATGATGCCAGATTTGACAAACACCTGGGATGCGTATTTATACGTATAAATGCCTATACAGTGGGCTGGCGTAGTGGGTACATCTCTGCGCTCTAATCTGGTGGGTTGTGGGTTCGAGTCCAGTCCCCCGACTGTATTAATGGGTGCCAGCGTTGCTCTGGGTAAGCTCTGCGATGGGCCAGGAGTAACGTGCTCTCTGGGGGGCTTAGCGCCACGGTAACCGGGACAAGCTCTGTCCCGATGAGCCGAAGTGGCTCGGATGTGGAAATTACCTCCAGCGCAGCCACATCCGATAGGAAAGGAAGAAACCGAGCAGTAGGTTTTACCACTGCAGAGGTCCTCGTACCCCTGACACCCAGGCATCGGTGCACAGACACAGCAGTTCAAATTCAGAAGGTTTAGCGGTTCGATCAGCGGTACCTGGCACAGGTGAAAGAATTCACCTCTGTTCGGATCAGCAGGTTTGGTTGACAATTGTTGATCATTTAGCGTCAAGAGGCGCTGTTTTGATGTCCTTTCTCGGTTACGAGATGATTATTTTAAGGTTGTCAAGGGTTGTGGAACGTTTTTTGTTTTGGTACTCCAAACATTTTTTTTTTTACCTTCGTGTAAGTGACGTGAGCACTGCCCTTGCAGTTCTGAGGCAGACTGGGCCTTCTGCAGCTGACCTCCGCTGGCCTGCAGAGCCCCTTGCCCTTAGACAGGTGGTTCATTGCGCGTTTTCCAGGGTGCGGTCTTGCCCACGCGGTGACTTCCTGGGTTTCCGGATTCCTGTGGCGCCGCCGAGCGGCCTCCTCCCTCCCCATGAGTTTCTTTTAAGAAGACCGAGCGAGAAACATCATGGAGGTTCCCAAATTTAAAAAAATGTGACGGTTCTGCATAGCTTTTTTTTTTTCCTTCCTTAAGGCGTACTGAAAGTCTGCGCCGTACAAACTACTGGCCTGCCGCTCTGTAGTGGGTGCAGCCGACTTGGTCCCAGGGAGAATGACTGTCTGAGCCGGAGCCTTGTTTCCTGTACCATTTAAATAAGCCGCAGAGCACAGAAACGCGTTTTTCAGAACCTGTGCTGTGATGGCCCCTCCCGCCCGTTGCAGTTAAAGCATGTTTTGTTCCCTCCCTCTCTTTCTTTCTTTGAAGAATTTTATCTTTTTTGTTTTCCCCTGGAGCTCTATATTATAAGACTTTTTAACCTCTCTAAATAAAACAGAATACTATTTGCATTACTGCTGGTGTTTCTCAAGAATTGTCTTCACCTGCGTCTGTGGCCTTTGTCGTTTTGAGATGGATGGTAAGGGGAGTGTGCAAATTCTCTTGCGGATTTGGGCTTTATCAAGAAATTTGGAGGAAAAAGAATTTTGCTCTCCGTAATCAGGGAAATAAAGTTGCAGGCTTGCTGTATGTTTAAGCGAGGGGCCTGTAGGCATCGTATGCACTGAATGTTTTGCAGTGCATGTTTAGAAGTGATCGCAGGGCTTAAACACATAGGTCAGTCCTGGTCCCTGCAGGACCACAGCAAGGTTAATAGGTTAAACAGGACGTTCCTGCAGGCGTTAAGGACCAGGGCTGGCCTGACCGGGCCATTTACCTGACAGAATTGAGACCTCAAGTGTATTTTGATTTAAGGGTGACCTGTAAAACTGTGACTCTGGGATCAGCCCCTGACCTGACTCGGGAGAGGACTGGAAGGTCTATCGCTCTCCGAGTGGGTTTGCTCTCCTTGGTCATGTCACTTGGCATGATTACGGGATTCAGCCTGCATGGGTATTGTCAGTGACCTGAGAGTCCGGCATGCTTGGTTCCTTTTACTTCTGTAAAATTCTAGGTCCAGTGCACTACAGCAGGGCTGTCCAGTCCTTGTCTTGGAGGGCTGCTTGTGTCCAGCAGATCCAGTAATCGGCTTGTGTAGCTCGTTATAGAGCTCAGCTGAAACAGAAACCTACAGGTTTTCACGACCAGCGTTGCCTATTCTGGCTTTGAGCAATTTCCCCCAATTTAGTCATGTCTAAGGTTTTGCAGGTTTAGCATTTTAATTACTTGGTAACTATCTTAGAGGGGAGGAAAAAAAACTGTATTTTCCTTTTTATTTAATATGTGCGGGTTAAGGATTTTAATCGCTTTATCCAACTACTCTTATGAAGGCGAGGGTTTGCCGACGTCTTTGAGAAGCGAGAAAGAACACGACTTTTTTATTGTGAGTGCCCTTTAAGAAAACAACAAGGGACATTTTCCACCTAACAGTTCCTGTAATCCTCAACCTATCTTGTTCTGAAAAGCCACTCCTCCATCGGCAGGCCGCCAACCAGGGGCCATGTACGGCAAGACTTCGCCTTCGCTGAAAGGTGCCTTCGCTGTCTGTCAGAATAACGGGCCTATCGCTTCGCGCCGCAGTTCTTAACTCCGCCTCCTCCGCCTTTCTATTGGATGTCGACGGATCCTGCGTCACATGATTGGACAGCTCTGCGGCTTTCTCCGCCCCCTCATCTTACTGCCTCTCCACTCGTACAACCTGTGGGTTAGGTTGAGCGAAGAGTTGATTTCCAAGGAAAACTAAAGTTTTTGGCAGCGAGATGAACCGAAGATGGTGAAGCAATTGGTTAGTTGCGCATAAATTTGATTTTAGTTTGACCGTTTCTGCCCACGGGAAGGCAGTCGGGGTTTCGTAATTACCAGGCACTGTTTTCGAATCGCATTGTTATTAACACCCGTACGGTGCAGTCACCAATAGTGGAAGTCAGTATGCAGCAGTCCGGTGTTGGAAATATTCATTATAATATGTTATTGACTAGTGTATGTGTGGTTTAGCGGAATGCGAGGTGTGACCTGTTATGTTTCTGAAAATTGGTGTACCTGGGGTGTTGGGGCACCAGGGGGGGGGCGTCACAGGGTGTCTGTTGTTGGTAGAACACCGATAAAGAGCCGTGAATCGCAAGCGTTTTAAAATACATATATTTGCATTTCCTAAAATGATTAAATAGCTGACTGCAGAACTCTCGTATAAACGATACTGTGACTGAGTACCGTACACCTTTCTTTTAGGACCATCCGTGCCAGTCAGTCTGTTTGCATCCATGCCGGCCGTCGAGTTTCAATATCGTGGTATATTCGTGTGTATTTGAAAGCTGTGTGTCTTTGTCTTGGTTTTCTGAGAGTTCTGAGTTTTAAAACTACAACACCATGTGTCATCGGAGAGCACTGTACTGGTGTATTCAGTGTAATAATAACACCGTTATTGTTGTTAAGAAATTAGCCGGCTCAGACAACATACCCCTGGAAGGAGCAGTTTAACGTCCAAGTCTTTTATTTGATTTTAGTGTTTGTTCAGTTTTTGCTTTGGTTATGTATTGAAAATGCGACTGTGTAGTCAACAGTAATTCCCAAACAATTAAACCCCTGCTTTTTAATCCTGTGTACAATGGCGCATGTTTCTGCATCTATCGCCAAACAACCTCCGATAGCTCCTGGGGTGTTCTGAACAGAAGTACTGTATCGTCCTTACTCCTCCCATTGGGTGGAAATTAAACCGAACCAGAACGGTGCCATGCTAGCACTGCAGTACTAAGGGTCAGAGTCCCTGGTTAAAACCCTCTGAGGATCCATGAGAAACATTGACAGCACAGGACAGCCCGTGCATTAGGAGACAGGAGGAAGTGGTCTGTGTAACTCGGAACGCACGGGCTTGGTGAAGGTATGCTTGTCAGGCATGGGAATCAAAGTGTATTTTTGTAGAAGCTCAGCATATACTGTGGAAATCTGTAGATTGGGAGTTTTAAATCAGCAACGTGCTGTGACAGTAGGGTCGGTCGGTGAGCACACCGACCCCCTCCCAACACACACACACACTTGTGAACAGTAAACTACCTGCAGGGTGAATTCACAGATTGCTAATGCTTCTTATAGAGGTCAAAAATAATAAACTCTCTGTGCCCTGTTTGGCCAGGCAAAGATAGTCATAATTTACAATATGCATTTGTCCAGCTCTTTGTGTACATTCATTAAAAAAAAATCAATTTTGTCATTTTATATTTTTACACTCGATGCCAAAGGCACAGTGATGAAGAAACATCGGCAAGGGTTTCTACTTTTCATAAGTATGTCTTCAAATGACAGAAAGCAGTCTGTGTGAACAGAAAGTTATTTTTCTGTAGTTTAGCCAACGAACAGGGGATCATGATGTACTCTAAATCAGTCTTTGTGCCTGTCCTCTAGTAATTGTACTGGATTCATTTTGTAGAGAAACACTTTCATGACCCATGTGGAGTACAGAATGATCAAGCTTTTGTACGTTTTTTACAAATCTCAGAATTCTTTTTAAATTCAGGAACAATCTCTCCATGCACGTAATAGCTTTGAAATGAAAAGCTTGTTGTTGTTGTCGGTAAGGCTGAGAAATACATACACAAGCTCAAGCTCTGTTTATTATAGCCCCTGGAGTGATGTGATGGGTAGAATTTGCTTAGTCATAAATGTGCACTCTGAATTTACTTGTCCAATTTGTAATTAGATCTTAGGCATCAATTAAAACAACAAGCAGTGTCCATGCACGAATTCAGAGAATAAAAGTTTTTCTAACATAATTAAATGCAGCATTAACCCAGTACAAGAGTATGTAGTCAATACTGACTATCCTGCTCGGGTGAATGTTAGTTTTATTTGGCAAAATCAGTCTCAAAATAGAAACCTCAACGTTCCTAAATGCTTGAAGAGGAGTTTAATTATTCACTTACTTCCGTGAATGATCGTATTATCATACGCATACCCATTTGGAATAACAGTTTGTCGCTCTGGCGTTAAAATGTGAATAGGAGTGGGATGTATACTCAGTGGAATGGGCTGGGTGTGGGGGGGTGCTCATTTTCTTATGGCTGGGCTCCGTGTCGTTGCAGGGCTGGCAGCGACGCCCGTGGTGCGATGGCCAGAGGGCCTGCTGACCGGAGCTGCGCCGCACCAGGAGCTGGGAGCTGCAGTGGGCTGCCTGCCTGCAGTGTTGCTGAGGATCTATGGTGTGTAAGCAGCTCTTCCCAGCTCCTCCGGGCCTGAGGCACATGTTCAGTGGGCACTCCTTCACGTAGTGATGGATTTCGTTCCACAGGGTCCAGTTTGCACCATTATCCAATTAACATGCCTGTTGAACAAAACTAGAAACCACGAAACCCAGCCCAAAAGATCAAACTGCAACAGCTACATGCAAACACTGCAGGTTCTCCTCTTTCATTCGTAGCTGCGAGGATGTCTGCTGAACACGCCTTTTCTGTGGTTTTATAGAAATGTGTACATGGTTTTATGTGGGGCACAAGCTTCAAAAATGTATTTAATTTTGAATTCCTGGTGCTTGTGTGCCTTTTCTGTTATGTGCCTTGCTTCTTTCAGTGTACAGTACTTGAAGCAGATTCATCCTGATCTCTTCAGATAAGCGCTGCTTGGCTGTGTATTTTTCACTGTCGAAAATAACAGCGCACGCTCTTCCGTTGTGGGAGGACTGACAGCAGATGCTCACCAACATCACAGAGTGATTTTGGAAAAATCACAGCCTTGAAAACTGAATCGGTGACAAAATCATTCCAGCATGGTTTTCGATGAGGAAAGAATGAGAACTGGCAATGTTTCTTTCTGAAGTA
This sequence comes from Atractosteus spatula, assembly GCF_055471065.1. Lineage (NCBI taxonomy): Eukaryota > Metazoa > Chordata > Actinopteri > Semionotiformes > Lepisosteidae > Atractosteus > Atractosteus spatula. Next base: position 4,565,727 of record NC_142712.1, on the reverse strand, counting down.
GATTTATCAAAAGTTTAGTTGCCTTGTTTTGAGATGGTTTGCACAAAACGCGTGAAATGTGTCACTACGAGCTAACCAATCTGTAAGCAGGCCTAAAGAAAATAAAGTTGGTCTGTTACATAACTTGAGTTTCAAAATTGATGCAATCCAGTTCTTGTTTTTCCGGTCTTGAAAATCATTTTTGTGTCACCTGTAGATATGAAAGATGAAGCCTTGTGAGCTTTGGGAGTGATGGGGCTTATCTCTGTAACATCAGATATGTTAAAGCAAGGGGGGCTGTATTTGAAATCTTTCTCCTGTTCTTAGGAAAATGTTTTTTTCTTCTCCGCATTGATTGGCAGCGGAGGCACGTGCGTGAGTCCCCCTGGGAAGCAGTGTGACCTGTCGTGTGTGCGCTACAGAGTCCTGCTTCTGTGAGCATGCCTGAGATGACAGAAAACCAGACTCCTGCCAGCAAGCCACATCGGTGAGTTATGGCTTCGGACAGCTCCCATGACTTCATGCACTGTGTGCAGCTGCTCTGGAGAAGTGTGGTCGTGCTCCATTCTGTGTGGTGATCATAGTGTAGTAGCAGCAGAAATCATAACTCAGCAATGCCTTATAGGTTTTTTTTTTAAAAAAAGGTTCATTTGTTTGTTACGGTAACCTTTATGAGAAGTCATTAGTGTCTTCCACCTGTCCATGTTATGAGGTTGTCTGTCCAGCTTTGTAGGAGTTGTGTTAATACGTGCACGGCGATCTACAGTTCTGTAATTCTTTGTTTTTTAACTTTGTTTGCAGGAAAAAAAACAAAGAGACTCACAATGCAGGTAAAAGGGGATTTTTTAAACTTTTGAATGTCTTTCCATTCAAAGGGATTTGTGAATATCTTTTCCATTAGTGCCTTTTTGACCATGAACTTTAGGAATTATGTGCAGGAGACGTAGCTGCAGTTTTAAGGACCCACCTGGGCCTGATTTGCTGATCTCAGAGGCTCACCGTGAATCAGGCTTCTTGGCATAATGCTCTGCCTTTCATTTTTGATTTATTTTTTTAGATTGAGAGACATTTAATACTATTTTGTGGGAAAACTCTGGCAATAATTTCTGGTGTTTCAATGGTAGATATAGGTGCTGATGCGTAGAACGGTGTCTTTAAGGTTCAGGTTAGGTTGTATTTTTGTGACTTAAACATTTGGGTTGATATTGGATTGTATTTCACCTTAATCTTATTTTTTTTCCCATTTAGTATGGTTACAAAGTCTTTGCTTTGAAAGGGAGAAAGCTTTATTAAGAAAGGGAGTTGAAGCTTTAGAGTAGAGTTTGCTGACTTGTCCCGAAGGTCTACTAAGTTTTAAATGTTACTGTTGAAGTATCATTCTTTGAAGACTTGGAACATGTAAGGTTTGATCAGGTTAGTAAAGTGATTCAGGTGAGTTAGGAATGGCCAGCTGTGGTCCTGGAGAGCAAAGGGAGCTTGATCATTCTTTGCCATTAATTTCTAAAACAGGAATGGGCAGTCCCAGCTCTGGAGGGCAAGTGTGTCTGCATGCTTTCATTTCAACTGATCTCATAACGTCGATCAGTTCAATATTGACATAACAGGATCACTTTGACCACTTCTCCCAGCTCTTCAGGTGCTGCTGCATTGAAAAGCTCTAGAGAACCCGCAGACGTATTGGCCCTTCATGATCGAGATTGCTCAGCCCTGCTCTAAAATGTTTTATTGCACAAATTGCCCGATGATATAGTCACAGCGAAAGTGTTCTGTGTGTTAAGAAATTGATGACGCTAGACGGAGGCTCTCCAGGACCACAGATGGGCTATTCTAGAGCTTGAGTTGCGGCTGCAGAGACCCCAGCTTCACTCCAGAGTAGGGCTGGTAAATCATGATGCTTGAATTCAGTTCCATTCCAGCACTTTAATTCTTCCAGTAACTTAATTACTGATTTGGTCCCTTATTACTTAACGAGTACAGGCGCCAAAGAAAATGGTATTCTTATGGATGAACTGAAGCAAGGGCTTGCAATGCAGTGTAACTGCTGAGGCTGACTGCCTTTGTTCTTGAGCAATCAAAGCCCATCATCACTCTAGAACAGGGTTCGAACTCCGCTGCATCCTAGAATAGAGATCAGAGCACAGTACGTTGCTGCCCTGCGGGTGCCGGAGCTGTAGCTTTGTTGTTACTGGACAGGTGTGCAGAGAAGTGCGCGGTTTTGCTAATTCTCCTTTCTTTTATGCAGTTGAGAGGCACCGAAAAAAGAAGATCAATGCAGGAATTAACCGAATAGGGGAGCTCCTCCCATGTTCACAAGCCTTAAAGCAGGTAAGCTGTGTAGCAGGTGTCCTAGTGTTTTACATTTTGAAGTGTAGTTTTTTCTCCTAACACTGTTGGATTAGAAACTTATATATATATATTTCCAGCTGCCAATTATTGCTCAACAAATAATGTATTTTGTTTTTTTGCTTCAGAGCAAGAACATGATTCTGGACCAGGCGTTTAAGTACATCACGCAGCTCAAGCAGCAAAACGATGAGCTGCTTCTGAATGGAGGAAACCGTGAACAAGGTAGGCAGAGATCAGGTTTGCCGAGCAGCTTTTATTTGCTAATCGGTTTTGAATTGCTAAACCCCTTAAAAGAACGTGAAATAGTAAATAAAGGAGAAAGGGAGAGAGATAATATTTTTTATGTCATGGGTCCAATTGAAATACTCATGTTATTTATATATGGGTGTTGATGTTCAGAGTACATTTTCTCAAATAAGTTTGGTTTATTCTCTAGTATATGAGGGTATAGCCTTGTAGGCTTGTGGAGCTTAAGTTGTGTGTGGGGCATTGTGTGGGTGGGTGTGGATATGTTTTGTTTTTTGTTTTGGGGGAGAGGAGTTTGGGTGGGTTTTATGGTTGGTTTTGTGTATTTGATGGAGAAACAGCTTTCCATTTCTGTCAGGAGTGTGCGTCTGTGCATTTGTCACAGTACAGCTAGCAGGTCTGGATTGCACGTGTTGTGAAGGCCTGGAGTCGCAGGCTTTTTGTAATCCGTGCTCCTCGTCTGAATTTTATGTTTATAGATCATGTTGACGCTAAGGTAGTGTAAGTGCTTGAATGCCATCGAGTGCAGTGGACGCCACGCATGAGTCTGTACCTGTGTAAATGAATTTGGCCATTGTTTGTCTCTTTTTGTGTATTTTGTAGCGGAAGAGATCAAAAGGCTGAGGAGGCAGCAGGAGGAACTTCGGCGGGAGAACTCTCACTACATCGAGCTGTTGAAGGCCAACGGCATTAACTTCATGGACGATCCCACGATTCACTGGAAGGGCAAGCTGAAATGCACGAAAGTGGCAAAGATCCCTACCCATCAGGTTCAAGAGGGGATCATTGTGTACTCCAACGGCAACATCATCTGCCCCAGCCGTCAGGACAGCCCTGCGCAGAATGTGGTCTTCAACGTCGGCCAGGATTTGAGGAAGCCAGCTGCCGACGCTGTGATTGTGCAGCACTCCTGTGATTTGACGGCAGCGCCTGTCCCCAGGAAGTGCTCGAACAGGACAGATCTGCAGAAGAAAGCACCAGCCAAGTCTGCAAAGCCGACACTGCCTCAAGCCAGTGCTGCTTCTGTTGTTGCTGTTGCTGCTCACAAGGTGGCAGGAAAGTCTACTCTGGAGACCCGGAAACAGTTGCCTCCCTCGGTCTCCTACATCACTCTCCAGAGATCCACAGTTCCTACGTCTGAGCAGAGCCAGCCGGTGGTTTCTGGTAGCTGCAGCAAACTGCTATCGGCCAACCCTACACAAGTCACCGTAGCATCAGTTAGTCCCGTGAAGGTTTTGCCACTGAAGCTGCAGCAGGTTAAACACTCTAACCTTCAGAATTGTCCGTCAGTGCCTCAGGAACTGGCCCCACAACCTGTTGTACAGGCTCCTCCTGTGAAAGCATTACTCACTGAAAAAAGCGCTGCGGTTACCTTTGAGAGCAGCAGCAGTGGTCTGTGCCACACAGTGATGCACACGGCTGCGTGTTTGCCTTCTTTAGCCTCCCCTGCCAATGGAAGTGATTCAAATGGTGTCAGCACCCTCACCAGGATGACCTCCTCTGGCAACACGCATACCACATGGACAACGCTACAGCTGGCGGGGAACACGGTGCAGCCCCTGAACCAGATGGCTTCCAGTGTTTTGCCTCCATCGGTCAATGACAACTCAAGCTCGTCAACAGATAGCAGCAGACAGGTGCTCAACACTGGCAGTGTGGCCGCCACACCAGGTTTAAAGGGAGTCTCATTGTGCTCTGTACGAAGTAAGCAGGTTCATTCCCAGTTAGCAGCGGTTACTTTGCCCTCCATTCAGCCAGTACCTGTTCAACCATTATTAACACAGCCCCATATCCCAGTTCAGACTCAGCCAAATGTACTGCCACTGCTGCAGGCTATGCAGGTGATTCAGATGACAAACAATGCCAGCTCTGCAGTTCCTCAAGCTGCGAACAACCCAAATGTTGTTATCTTGCAGCCAGCAAACCCATGCCCAGCACCTACAGTGGTGAGGGAGGGCTTGCCCAGTCAGACGCCATGCCAGCAGATTGTCATCATCCAGGCAGCAAATCAGAGTTCGATGTTGCAGAATCCACAAGCCACGGTCGTGCCAGCTGCTGCTCCAGCTGTGGTTCCGGCAGCCAATCAGATCGCTGCTTCAAGCTGCTCAGCTCCCATGACCAGTGTCCAAACTGTGGGGGGAAAACATCTGGTGCATATACTCCCCAGACCCCTCGTGTCAACCGCTTGTAAAACCACTGGCTCTGCACAGACACCGCAACAGCAGCAGCCCCACACCATTTCGGTCAACGGTCAGATTTTCGCTTTGCAGCCCGTGAAGCCGTCCACTGGTGTCTCCAGTCAGAGTCCTATGCAAATCATCCAGCCCACCACCAGCGAAGATCCTAACACCAATGTTGCCCTGAACACTTTCGGTGCCCTTGCCAGTCTCAATCAGAGCATCTCGCAGATGGCTGGCCAGAGCTGTGTGCAGCTTACTGTGGCTAAGGCTGCTAATAAGGTGGCACAGGCCAGCAGTGGGCAGGTTAATATTCCTTTTCCTTGCACCACTGCAGTTTCAAATGTCAATACATCTGGCAGTGCATCTTCTGTCAGTTCCACAGCTCCTTCCTCTGGGCCACTGGGCCATAGTGTCCCTGCCAGCGGCAGCACGGTGAAGCTGATGTTAATGAAATCCAGCATAACCTCAGGAGGTAAACCCAAAAGGACAACTTCAAAGAAATCTGGCCCGGCCAAGCCACCTGCCACCAAACAAGGAGGCAGTCCTCAGGTGAATTCATCGAAACCTGCAGAAAAGCAACCAGCGACTGCTGAGATTCGACCGGAGCCCATGAACAAGGATGGGTCAGATGTCACAGAGGACTTGTCAGCTGCGGTAGAAGCATCTGCATTAACTCACAAAAAGGGAGACGTACATCCTCCAGAATCAACCGTGCCTTCAGTGGCGTTGTCTTCTCTGGCAGCCCCTTCTGTTGTGAGTAAGGCTTCCACTGCGCAGCTTCTTGTAGCAACCACATCTGCTGCTGCTGGGACATCCTGTTCCACGGTATGTGAGCCAACAACAGGGCCACAACCGGGCATGTTTTCCACTGTGTTGTGTACCAAGGAGAATATGCCAGTCATTCAGGAACCCAGCTTAGTGGACAGCCAGGCCCCCTCTTCCACAGCCTCCACGGCCTCAGACTCCCTGTCGACAATAATGACCAGTATCTCTGAGCTGTCTTCCCCAATCTCTGTGTCTCGCCAGAACACTTCTTCACACGCATCAGGATGTGAAACCACCAGGACCGATCCCCATAACGCAGGTAAGCTGGTGACATGTGCTAATTCTGTGGTCCCTGAAACTGTTCCTGAACATCAGACCAAGAAAGCAGGGTCCGCTGAGCTGTCTTCATCCCACGCCAAATCCGCACCTGCAGTCGCAAAGCAGGCAGAAGCAGCTTGTTCTGAAATCAACAAGGGTAAGATCCTGGCAGCACAGTTCCCAGTTGGAGGTGAATCGCATTCAAAGCAGCCGTCCACTGACGAGGCAATTGAAAAGGAAGATGTAGAGGCAGATGCTCTTTCAATGAATCAGAAGGAGACCACTCCTCAACAACAAGTGTGTGCTTTGGACCACGATACATTGGGCAGCTCCTTAGTGTCAAGCAGGCAGACGGACTCGCCGATGTCGACCAGTTCTGGAAGCAGCCGGGGATTCTCGGTTGCCTCCATGTTACCCAATACCAACAGAGAAGAAACCCCTTGTGTCAGCAGCTCCACAAACACTTTCTCCAGCTTCAGCTTCTCAGAGCAGGCTGATATCTTTGCTCTGGCTGCCAAGGCCATTTTTGACCATGATAACCAAGGCAAGAAAGTTGCCACAAGCAGTGTAGAAGTTCCAATAGTTTGGGAAGTTTCCAAAAGTCAAGAGACTTCCACCCTCAGCAAAGAAAGACAAGGCAGTCAGCAGCCTAAGCTTTCAAAGCACTCGGAGGGTCACACAGGAAAGGCACAGTCCCAGGTTCAGCTGAGTGGTGAGAGGCCATTGGTATCGGCAAGTAATAGTTCTGCTGGGGCCAATCACCATTTATCAATTCCATCATCGCAGTCTTCTGCTCCTGCGGGCAGTCTGAGTGTGAATAATTTGATACGCCAAAACAGTGTCAGTCAGTCTTATGCCTGCTCGTCCACCCTGAATCAGCCCACCGAATCGACGCCTGTGTCTGCTGCTGTCCATGCATCAAGGTCCTCTTCTGCCTCTTTGCTTTCACCGTGTTCAGCCGCAGGACAAATGCTGGAGTACACGCCTCTTAAAAACGTGCCCATGAGGGGCCATGTTTCATCTGAATTGCACCTGAAGCAGAACAGTGAACACCTAAAGGACGCCTCCAAGCGCCCTCCACAAGAGGACCTCCTCCTTTCAACAAGCAAGCGGCAGAAACAGTGCCACAACCCCAATATTGGAAGGCTGGACATGAAGTCCGCTTTGGGCAGGACCTTAGACAGTGTCCCTGATCATCCTCAAATGATGGTTAGCCAACTTCCCCCCAGCTCTGTGACCTCTGTCTCCTCTGCCAGCAACAGTCGAGGACACCCTGAGGGGCTTAGCAACTTGTTCCCTACAAGCAGTTTCATGAATACTGTCCTGAGGCAATCGGACATTCACTGTGCTCCCCAAGCTGTGATCCAGGAGCAGCAGCAAAGTCAGCAAGGTGGTCCACATTTACAGCAGCACGCCCAACACCCTTCAGCCCCTGTGGGGCTGCACTTGACCAGCGGAAATCCCTATCTCAAGCAACAGCAAGAGCAGCAGCAGCAGCAGCTGCAGAGTCAAAGACACCACTTATACCAGCTACAGCATCACCTCACCCAACCGGAGGGCCAGCCCATCGCCCAGCAACACCATGGCCTTCACCAGCAGAGGTCCATGCAGCAGGAGGCACAGATACAGAAGAAAAGGGGCCTTGTGCGTGGGGGCCCCCCCGTAGCTCTGCAGCAGAAGCAGCATCATAGTGGTGCAGGGGATCAGACTCTGCAGCAAAAGAGTGGGGCACAACAGCAGCAGCAGCAACAGCAACAACAACAGCAGCAGCAACCACAGACATCTCATTCACGCCATCAGCATCTTCAGCAGCAAATGCAGCAGCAGCATTTTGGAGGACCCCATTCTGACAAGGGCTGCGAAAACCAGTCTGCTTCAAGGAGCCATCATGGTGGGCATTCTCAGAGTCATCTGAGCCAGGAAATCCTTCATCAGCAACATCAGCAGCAGCAGCAGCAGCAGCAGCAGCAACAGCAAGACAGTGGAACGGGTCGGCAGCAAGGAGTGCAAGTAGATCATGTCCCAGGACAGAATCCTATGCAGAGGCTTATGACCTCCCGGACATTAGAGCAGCAGATGGCTTCCCAGCCGAGCGTTGTTTCCCGATCGTCTGATATCATATGCACTCCTTCGAGGCAGGAAAGAAATAGGATTTCCAGCTATTCTGCAGAGGCCCTCATTGGGAAATCTCCTTCAAATACTGAACAGAGGATGGGAATGGCCATCCAAGCCTCCCGCGTGAGTCAGGAGCAGTCTGACATGAGGACATATCTAGAGGCTTCCAGGAGCAAAGGCATTGTACACAACATACAAGGCAGAATCCCAACAGAGCACCCTGTATCTACGGATGTCCAGAGGGTCTCCGAGTGCCCTCCCTTCAAAACAATCAGCACAAACCAGCATCAGATGGCTAGTTTTGAGGTGCAAGCCTCAAGGAACAATGAAATGGCATCGAAAACTGTGCCCTCACACAGGAGTGTCCAGTCACAGAGCTTCAGAATAGGACAGGGAGCATCGATTGACAGGCAGCAAAGAGGGGCTTATCCACCACCTCAGGGCATCCAAGCAGGAAGTGGCATTCAGCCCAGAGAAAATGATAGCTCCTGCCATCAGAGCTTTATGCAGAGCTTGCTAGCACCCCACCTTGGGGAACAGGTTGCGGGGAACCAGAGGATATCTGACCACCAGAGGGCTGCACAGTGCTGTCCTCCAGTCAGCATGGAGTACAACTGTCCTCCCTCACGCGAGGGGGGTGTCCACCTGAGGCGAGAAAGTGAGTCCCAAAACCGGGACAGCTGTGAGATGCCGCTGGGGCCAATCAGCTCCAGGAGCAACTCCATCAACATCACCTTCACTAGCTCCTCCACAGCAGGCGAGATGCAGGGCAAAAATGCCAGCCCGAACGTCTCAGCCCAGAAGCCCAACTCCATGAGGATAAATGACAGCCAGGGCAACAAGGGCCACCTGAATCCCCAGGTTAATGTGAGCATGCATAGCAGTGGGGTCCGACCAGTGCTGCCTCACCCCGCGGCGCCCCACAGCAGCACAGAGCCCGTCCGGTCCTCCGTCCGCCCCCAGAGCACCGTCAGCCAGCGATCCAGGCATCCGGTGCAGGACGGCCAGAGCAACAAAATCCGGCCTGCGGAACGGACGAGATCCGGAAACCTGAGGCCGGGGAACCCCTTCGACCCGGACGGTCACCTGCCCCTGACATCGAGCAGCGGCATGATTCTGAGCCGGCAGCAGGCCGCCGCGGAGAGGCGGGGCAGCATCGTGCGCTTCATGGCCGACAACCCGCAGGTGGGCGGAGACAACCCGACCGCCGACCAGCACGGCCTCTCCCAGAACTTCGGCTTCCCGTTCATCCCCGAAAGTGGCATGAACCCTCCTATCAACGCCAACCCTTCTTTCATCCCTCCTGTGACCCAGCCCAGTGCCACCAGGACGCCCGCCATCATTCCGGTGGAGGCCCAGAACACCCTCCCATCCTTCTACCCTTCCTACTCCCCAGCTGCGCACCCGAGCCTGCCTAACGACATCTCCATACAGTACTTTTCCAACCAGATGTTCACCAGCCCCAGCACGGAGAAGAGCAACAGCGGCGGGCTCAACAACCGCTTCGGCTCCATCCTGTCGCCGCCCCGCCCCGTGGGGTTCGCGCAGCCCAGCTTCCCCCTCCTCCCGGACATGCCCCCCATGCCCATCGCCAACTCCTCCGGCATCACCCCGCACCTCTCCAACTTCAACCTGACCTCGCTGTTCCCCGAGATCGCCACGGCACTGCCGCCCGACGGCTCCGCCATGCCCATGTCCCCGCTGCTGTCGCTCTCCAACGCCGCCGCCGCCGCCGCCGCCGACACCGGCAAGCAGCCTTCCAACAGGCCGGCGCACAACATCAGCCACATCCTGGGCCACGACGGCAGCTCAGCTGTGTGAAGGAGCCCTCACAGTGCATCGTCTGGGCAAGGGGTCACCAGGTGCCGCGCCTCCTGGTGGCTGAACACTTCCGTGCTGAGCTCCCTAAACTAGCCTTCTGGCTTAGCTGTATTCGTAGTGTTCTTCTGCTCTCCCTTTGTGCTGAACAACCCCTGGAGTGGCAGCGCTCATGGCGACCTGGAAGTTATCCCGATCCGTTTCCTTCGCCGACTTCGGCACGAGTCGATTGGCCTCAGACTTCACCTTGGGACAGCAGCCGTTAAGAAGTCGTTGCCTCTTCCCCCCCCCCCCCCCCCCCCCAAAAAAAAATGTGTGTGAAAATCAAGAGTCGGAACGTCACTTATTCCAGATGAGGGTTTGAGGCTCCATCAGCACGTCTCGGAAGCACAGGCACAAGGTAGGACTCCACGATGGGACACCTGCCCATGCACTTGGACAGTGCAGAGACACCAGTCAGCAGTGACTTGCTTAATGAACACTGTGCACAGTTTGTCGATAGCGGTTTTATTGAAGATTGCACTCTAGGAGAAATGGTATTTTCTTTTTCCAGTGTTATTTTTCTATTTATTGTTGTTTTTGTCCAAGACTAAGGTTATTCACAGTTTGAGATTGAATCTTGTTTTTGTTTGCCAAAAAAACTGCACCCTTGTTTGACAAGAGTTCAGTTGTGGCAAACGGGAGTGGCAGACGCGCTCGGCACGCTGACATACTGTAAAACACACAAGTGAAGCGAGTTGGTTTGGGTAAAATTCATGGCAAGGAATGGAAACCCCCCAAGATGTTTAGCATTAAACAGCTGAGTGACGAGGGGTTTTATCAGCTTCATATGGGCTCTCAGATGATGAAAGAATCTGTTTTGTCCCAGTACACAGATTCTAAAAAAAAATGAATTCAAAGGTACTGATTTTTACTTTTGATAGCGATGGAACTTGTTTAATTTATTGGAATTGTCTTTGTAACAAGATGTGGGCTTTGGGGGCAAAAAAAAAAAAATCTACTGCAGTATGGTTAAGAAATAATTTGTGATCTACCAAATGGTAGGAAATCACTTTAAATGTTAAAAGTTAAATGTTAACTATAAAAAGTATTCTTCAACAGGACACCAGAACCTGCTACACTGATGAGCAGCCTGATTGTTATGTAGTTAAACCCAGTTGAGCTGCCAGTTCCAGTTTTAGGCAGAGGAGGGCGCTGCACACTAAAGTAAAAAGTCGAGACTGTTAACTCAACCTTCTCTCGATGACAGAGAAAGCTAAATCTAAAAATCTAGGCAATGCCAGTTTCTTAATGTGGGAGGCGTAGGTTTGAATAAATTGACACCTTAAAAATGATCACAGGGGGTAAAGAACTTCAAGCTTTTCTTTTGTTACTGGAACATGAAGGTGTTAAAAAGAGGCACTTATTGTTCACGCTGTACAGACTACAGCTGGGCACTCTCAGATTCTACTGGGAGGTGATTCTGACAGGGCTGGCAGGTGTAAGAGTTTGCATTAATTTAAACAACTCTTGTAATAATGATAATTTTATTTCTATAGCACTTTTCATACACATTTTTTGCGACTCAAAGTGCTTATGACAAAAAAAAGAACCACAAACACACAAAACAAATAGAATTCAAATCATATAAGAAAAAATAAATTAAAAGTAAGAGTAATAAAATATGTTTTAAGCTGCCGTTTAAAAATATCCACAGAGCCAGCCTCCCTTATTTTGAGGAATACTATTCCACAGTTTAGGTGTGTAATAGCAAAAGGCTGCCTCTCCAGTCATCCTGTGCTTCACTTTTGGAGTATACAGTAGACTAGCACCTGAGGAGCAGGAGACAGTTACATTCTAGAAATGGAGAGTTTCAAGTCCTTTCCAAATGACTGCTGTTGTTTGAACGTATGTTACTGTGTTTAAAATCTTGCATTTGGCAATAATGATAAGAGTGTAAAGCACAGTTTTTGAGTTGGTTCCATTGTTTTCACTATGTCGAACACTAATGCTTTGTAGCTGTTGAAAAATGGTTGTTGATCTAGTGAAGGAGGGAAGCTAAAATGTACTAAAACATGTAAAATGCTTGCTTTTGTTTTTCGTAGCTGAATACAAACATTAAAAAAGGAATGATAGGAGCACAGAAAATTGTGCTGAGGGTATCAGGGTGTACGTTTTACAGGAAGAAACTTTTTGGAACTGTAAATATTTATTTTTATTTATTTTTATTTTGCACTATGTTTGTATTTGATGTAAATATCTGTAAATATATAAAGTTGATTATTAAAGATCTTTTTTATTCAAAAGATGGGGGCAGTTCTTGTTGAAAAAATTTGATGCTAAAGAAGAGCAGTTCTAACTTGTCCCAGCAACTTTAAAATGAAATAAGCTAATCTGTTTTAAAAAAAATGTTTGCTATTTACAAAATTTTAAGCTGTTTTCACTTGTGCAAAATCCACCCCATGCTTTCTAACTCTGTAAAAGCCACTGCACAGTGTGAAGAAAAACCAGAAACATGAAATGATTCAGTTTAGCTTGTCAGATGTGCGGGAGCTGGGATTAGACCAGCGAGGGGCAGGACTGTCTGACCCTGCTGATGCTGATGCAGTAGCAGCCCTGCTCAGTACAACAGGATCCACAGGACCGGACATGGCTGAGGGAGCTGGGGGATTCTGCCGAAATCCACCGGTCCTACTCCAGAAGAGGAGCACAGGCTCGACCCGAAGAGCTACTTCAGTCCCCCTGTTAAGAATCTGCTACCCGAGGGCTCACAGGTACTGCTTGTGCTGTATTAGAAGTTTAATAGCTGAGCCGAGTTCCAGCTCTGTTCCTGATTTATAAACCGGTACCCTGTATCTCAACTCACTGGGGTGTTGGGGCTTCTACTTGCTAGGACGTGAGAGAGAAGTGTGACTTCAGAAGAGGTGTGACAGACGTCTAGTTTCAAAAACAGTTCTGTTACACTAAGTCTGTGAATAACCTTCCACCATGTAGCACTGCAACAATGAAGTCATTAGGTTCGGGTGGAAATCGGCGTTGTTGTTTTTTTTTAACAGTAAAAAATGTTAATCCCCTTTAAATGTTGTCGAGTTTGTTCATCATCATCATTTGTTAATCAATATTAATCCAAGGAAGCCAGTTCCCCTGATCCCACTGCAGCCCCAGGATTTCTCAGTCTTACCGTTCGTTCCCAGTGGCAGGAGTTGCACAGCCCAGCCCTCACAGGTCCGGTGAATATCTGTACTGCCAGGAAGGAGGCTAAACTTTGTGTAAGTGGAGACCCCCTCCGATTTCATAGTGAAGCGTAGCTAAACTCAAAACTTTCGGTGCTGTGTTTGGAGTTTGTGAGAGCTGAAGGTTTGATTTTGATCGAAGCCAAAAACAATTGGGGTCTAATTATAGAAATGACTTCCAAAATGCATCCAAAGACTCATGAACTGCACATATACACAATTCTGCATTTTTGTTTATTTTACAGAAATATAACTGCTTTTAGAAAGGCAATTAGCAGCTATTATATCTTGACTAGCAAAAACATATTCACTTCCCTCTGGGCATAGAATTATTTTTTATCATTGTTAACCATAATTATTTTAGGTAGTTGTCATTATTGTACAAAATCTCCATGTTGTTGAAAAAGAATAGTGTTGGGGTGTCCTGTTCAACAGTTGGCAAAAATAACTTCTGTGCCATTTAATCTTTGCTGTCTGCCCTGTCTTTCTCATACCTTGCGTTTTCTCTCTTCTCTTTTCAGCATAAACCTATAACTTGTTCCTTTGCAGACTACACATGCTGATGCAACTCCCCACCTGAACTATTATAAATTATACATATATATACCAAACTGATACCAGTAGCAGAACTGAATGCAAGTTAAACAGGCTCTAGGGTAAGTATCCGCATCACCTACAGTATAAACACTTAGGCAAAACTCCTGGCAGGTGAGAGAAGTGAAAAGTGGTTCACCTTATTTCAGGATTAGACTTGGGAGTGTTTTTAGCAGGGATATCCCACGTAATTTCCTGCAATTTATCTTGATACCAGAAACCCTTTGACATGATTGCAGGCATTTTACAGATCCTGTTGTCCTTGTCCAATGTTGGTTGCCTGCTTCTTTGGAGATTTCTCTCCCTGGAGAAGACTCTCCAGCCCTTGGGTTCATGGGAAGCATCCTGTGAAGGAAAATATTCTGTGAAGCTCTGAATTTAACAAGAGCCCTCCATCTGAATCTAGGCTAAAGAATGAGAGTCGTTATCCACCCCACACTGGAATCGGACCCTTCTGCATTCTCACTGTAGAGCTAGTTTGTATAGTTCACATGGACCTGGAATGTGTCTGCATCCTCTTCTGTTCAGCGTCTTGTCTCAGAAGACTGCTGGGGGATTTACCAGCAAGGTGCAGCTGTGATCTGGTTTTTGCCTTCTGGTGTTGGCTAGAGAATTCAACGTGCAGCAGAAAGCTTTTTTTTGATGGTTGTAGGATGTTTAAGAAGTTCATTGCTGTGCTTAAATGTCTCCTCGCAGTAATTAGCCTTTTAAATTGTATATGCGAATCTCCTGTCACTCTTTTTTTTTCCCCCAGTAAATGCAACCTCCTGCAGTTGCTCGCTTCAATTCGGGGTACCAGCTTGAAGAGGGAAGTTGGCGTGAAGGCAGTTACTGGTCAGTGCGGATCCAGCCAGCTGGGAGCCGAGATTGTGTCAATACCGCTGCTCCTCCACTCGCCCTGTTGTGCAAGAACAGCTGTGTGCTGTAAAGTGTGAAAATAAAAAAAACTGCAGCCTTTGAAAACTGACATAGCTGTGACAGGGGGAAGCCAGCTCTTCCAGCTGAGCTCTAGAGTACTAGTGAAATGTGGCAAGATGTGAAGGACAACAAAACTGAAGACCAACACAGCATCAGTTTCTTCAGCTTTATTTACAAGCGTTCCTGCTTGGAAAGCATTTGCTATTGTTCTGAAATACATATAACGTAATAAAACAGTAAAAGAGAACCCTGGGACACTTGATCTTGAAAAATAATTCAGAATCCTTCATCTCTGAGGCGCATGTTCTGCAACTTAAGATTCCAGCTAAAACACTGTCTGTGCCTTTTCACTTCTGTGTTGACAAACCCACCCCTACGTGTCCCGTCTCACAATACACATTTAATATAGAGCTTTAAGCTGTCTTATACAATAATTCTGCTAACTAATACATCCGTGGGGACTTACAGATCGTCAGACTCACAGGAAACACTTCAGGCAGTACTGGCTCACTCAGCAGTAGCGTTATTGTTTTAAAAGAATAAATATTACGCCCTTAGGAAAAGGTTCCTAATGATTTAGTGAAGTTAAGTAAGTCCCATCCATTCAGTAATAAACACGAGGAATGTCATTAAAAGCCAGTTTTACCAGAGTATTCCACTTTCAAAGATACATTCAGATTTCCAAGAGCATCTGAAACCACCAGAACTAAACAAAAGCTTCCTTTCCCTTCCCTTCCATGATACAATAGGCAGCACACTTTTAACTCACATTCATGGTTTCTGTTAATATTGTTAATGCTCCAACACATCACATACAGTTATATGTAAGGCTGTACAAAATACTTTGACCATGCAAAAACTACTACTATACAATAAATGCAGACAGTATCTGCCATCTCACATATACAGTATCTACAGAGCACAGTCGGGCCCAAGCCTGTGGCGCAGTTACAGTGATCCTGAAGGAAGCGCAGAGTGCGAGACAGGAAGAGGAGACAAAGCAGGTGTCTTCAACGCCCAGCTTCACCATCTAGTACCCCACGATCTCACACACGGCTGCTGTCTGGTCACTGCCTGCCTGGAGGTGCCGGTCCTTTCCGGTCTCTGTCATGGCCCTCGGAGGCACCAAGCGACTGAGCCGATGATGTGTTGTGATGGGTTTTCCCCCCCCCATGTTTTATGCACAAATGTTTAAGAGAAATATTGCAATTTGGGAATTTAACTCCAGCTTCTCTACTTGTTGTCAAGGAAAAGTCAAAAATATAAATTGCGTGTGTCTCGCTTGTATTAAAACTATTAACGGGTGTGGAGCATGAGTTAAAATTTCCTTGCTACAAGAAGAAATTGGAGCCACAACAGAAAAACACTCCCTTTATCCTTTACAGAAAACTGTTGTTCTGGGGATTGTACCAGGATAGATCCATCTCTTTTTACTGGTTCTATAATTAAAAAAATAAATGTCCCCCCCATATGTACAGTATAACAAAACACATATCACTATTTACAAAGCATAAATATATAAATATGTTTGTTATACAAAAATAAATACTTTTCTTCTTTTTGACAGTTTTTACTCATCCAATGAGCTCTGTGCCCCCCTTTCACCCAAGTCTGTTTCACCGTGGCCAGCGTCAGCCACATCCTGTTCAAGGGCATGCTGGGACCACGGTCTGGACGCACTGCAGCAGCTCTGACACTGCAGGGGCTCTGGAGTCTCGGCCTCTTCCACCGGAGTTAGAACCGCGCTGCACGGCAAACCTGCACAGAGGGGGGGGGGGGCGTTACGAGGCACAGCCGCACAACACGTAAGAAATCTGAGAAATCCCACTCGCCAAGAAAGGGTCAGATGCACTGACACAGAGGCCATGCAACACTCACCCGCGCTCATGGGACGCTCTCCGCCTGTGCCCTTTGCCCCACAGTGGGAGTTGCCTCCAGTCACCTGACACAAGCCGGGGGGCTCCGCAGGAGTGCGGAGGCCCGGGCAGGCCGAGTTATCCCCAAGGCAGCACTGGTCATCTGGGTCCGCTTCGGGGACCCTGCGGAAATTCACGAGCCAGGAGTGAGAGCAGAAGAGCCGTACCCCACCAGCACGCCCGGCGAGTCACAAGCGCTGTATAAAACCCCCCGACTGCTATACCTCTTCAGCAGAGCTGCACGGCCCCTCTTGAATACAGAGGGTCAAAGATTAAAATCCCCCCCCCCCCCCAGGAATGATCTTGCCTCTACAAGCTTTCAGGCAGTTACAGACTTGTGCTCTGTCAGTGGGCCACTGGTATTCTGCCTCCCTACACATTTACAGCAGCCTGTCCGCGTCGCTGGTTTTAAAACCACAGAAAAAGAAACGTCAAATAAAGCGAATGCAACCTTGTGTTTTCATATGTTAGAGACTTCCAAGTGAAAAAATGTAACTGGAACACCAGATTAAACAGGCTTTTGACACCATCGATGATTTTCCTGGGGAGAAAATGGGGCGTTACTGCACGCGCAGCCCTGGCAGCCTGGCGAGGGGCAGACAGGGTGGGTTTTCGGTGAAAGGGGAGATGCTGACCTTTCAGAGTAGAGGCAGGCAGCCGGTCTGCCGTTGGGAGCCTGCGGGAGCAGGGCGCTGCACTCCATCGCGCACTCCACGCCACCCTGGAACAGAAGGGTTAACAAGAGTCAAGGCCACGGCACTGGACAGAGCTGTGTCCTCCCCCCCTCCCCTCTCTCCTCTCACAGACCTCCTGGAGTCTGTCTTCCTCCACACAGGGAATTCTGGGTAGGTTTGCTCAACTGGCTCGCTGCACGCACGCCCGGGGAGCCCGCCAAGCCTAGAACACAGCTCTCCTTTTGCAGGACTGCAGAAACTAAACTGAATACCCCCAATCCCAGAATGTCTACCTCTTACGCCGCCGCTCCTAATAAGAATGACATCCAGCCAATAGTAAACAAAACGTCCTCTGTGGATATTTTACACACGTCCCATCCTCACCAGTCTGGGACAGAACCACAGGAAGATGAGGAGACCAGCAGATGTTTGTTTTAAGGAATTCCGTGTAATAAGTCCCATTTTAAACAAAAAAAACAAGACTGCGAAATCTCCTTTTACACTGACATCTTCAGACTGCTGAGATTGTACTCTACAGCCCTATGGTCTGGATAAAGGAAACATCTTTTCATCTTCTGTCTCCGAAGAAGCAACCATTTCACCTCCCCTTTAACCACTCCTGAGGGGTGCTCATGTGTTATCCATAAAAAATGATCCCGTTTTACATGCATTTTACACTGCGCCGGCTGTACCAGAGATTTGTCTCACAGGATGCAGACACACAGGCTGTAGGAAGTTCTCCGCAAGTATCAACACATCGCAACGGAGGTGACCCGACGAGAGGCACAAGCATGCTCACCTGGTGCAGGTCGGAGAGGCAGTACCCAGGCACCTTGCCATTGGCAGTGTAGTCACCGAGGGGCAGAGGGAGGTGGGAGCTGGAAAACTGGGGTAGGAGGGCAGCGTCTGCAGTGCAGTG